>NW_020230647.1:0-17490 GCF_003227715.2 Harpegnathos saltator | reverse complement strand
TCTACTCGAGAAATTACCCCCTTCACTGCCATCAGCAGTCCATTCTACATGTCAATGGTTTCGACATTAGGTTTCCGATGTTGGACGCAGCAGTATACAACAGAAAAGAGAGAGAAGAGAAAGAGGGAGAGGAAGAGAGAGAGAGAGAGAGAGAGAGAGAGAAGAGAGAGAGAGCGAGAGAGAGCGAGCGAGCGAGCGAGCACTGTATCAATAGGTAAGTGTAATATCTTATTCAGGATGTATTCCGATATTCATTGTATTGAAAATTTATAGTATACTTAATATGAACAATAGATTTTCAATACTAGCAGTGAATATCCGAAGTGAGTCGCAGCGTGAAGCAACTGGTTTTCGTGGTTTTCTAGGTTACATTTTTCGAAACGAATATAATAAAAATGTTTTGTAAGAAATAGACCTTACACGTTGCTAATGCGTGCTCTCGTTTTTATAAGCCGATATATTTATTGTTTCGAATTGTTATCATAGGCTCGCACGTGTACCTTATTTGTTCACGAAACAGTAAATCCATCGGCTTATAAAAACGAGAGCGTACATTAGCAACGTGCGAGGCTTATTCTTATAGAATTATACATCTTGAAAAATAATAAGATTGCGAAAGTCAGCTTCACGCTGTATTTCGATTCGTCTAAACTCATTTATTGGTAATTATTTAGAAGTCAGACACCGTCTTGGATCTGGCTAAAATCACTATCTTATGTACAGGGTCTCTCAAAGAGTCTTCGAACGATAAAATGTCTCGAAAACAATCAGTTTTTGGAAAAAATGTTTCAGGCAAAAGTTGTAAGTTTGAAAATTATCTATTTACTGATCTTATCAGTTTTGACCTTGGCTAGCGTTGACGCTAGCCTTGTTGACAAGGTCAGGGCAAAGTCACCTTGAACTTTTCAAATGGAATGCCCTACCTTTTTTGGCATATTCTTATAACGTATTTCAAGAGCTTTCCAAAACACTACAATAAAGTATTTTTTTGTTATGTACATCCCGAGTTATGAAGCTTCAAAGTTACAGTACCGTCGGCATTAGCATTACCCAAGGTATACCGCGTGGAGATTGCACGATCGGATTTACACCTCTTGTGTGTGTGTGTGTGTGTGTGCGTGTGTGGCGTGTGTTTGCGTGTGTGTGCGTGTGTGTGAGCGTTGCGTGTGTGCGTGTGTGTGTGTGTGTGTGCGCGCGTGTGTGTGTTTATGTCTGCTTGTTATGTAACAGAAACAAGGACTCCATAGTTCGTCACTCCCGTATTTCATGACTCCAAACCCTTTCTATTGTGTAAAGTGACTCTATCCCATCTTTTAAGATGTGCAACATTTTTCAATTAATTAAATGTTTAAATTGTCTTCCTTCTACCATTTGACAATGAGTTAAGCGTTCATAGAAATGACTGAGCACATCGTTTATTTGTTCTAAAGTGATGAGAGGTGCTTCCCGCATATTCGATTGCTAAGGTCTTCCAAATTACGTGGTTTTGTCGCATAAACCTTGTTTTTGAGATATCCCCAAAGAAAAAAATCTAGAGGAGACAAATCAGGTGATGAGATAAAGTCACTTTACACAACAGAAAGTTTGGAGTCATGAAATACTACGGGAATGACGAACTGTGGGGTCCTTGTTTCTGTTACATAACACGCAGACGCACACCCACACACGCACACACGCACACACACGCACACGCACACACACACACACACACGCACACACACGCGCGCGCACACACACACACACGCACACACACACGCGCGCGCGCATACACACATACACACACACGCACACACGCACACGCTCACACACACGCACACAAAAGAGGCGTAAATCCGTGCAACCTCCACGCGGTACACCTTTGGGTAATGCTAATGCCGACGGTACTGTAACTTTGAAGATTCATAACTCGGGATGTACTTAACGAAAAAATACTTTGTTGCAGTGTTTTGGAAAGCTCTTGGAATATGTTATAAGAATATGCCAAAAAAGTAGGGTGTTCTATTTGAAAAGTTCAAGTGACTTTGCCCTGACCTTGTTAACGCTAGCCAAGGTAAAACTGATAAGATCAGTAAATAGATCATTTTAAACCTTGTAACTTTTACCTGAAACATTTTTTCTAAAATCTGATTGATTTCGAGATATTTTATCGTTCGAAGACTTTTTGAGAACTCTATGTTAGGTTTCTCAGTTAGCGCTACTATTCTAATATATCACTTCTTTTGTACAGTAGAATAGTATTGCAGAGTTTTATTATAGTTATAAGTTTTACTTGTAAAAATTTATGTACACATATGTACATTAAAAAAATAATTTGAGTTTGATACTTCTAAAAATAACACAATACGTGTTGCGCTTGTACTTGGCGCCTTTTTTTACCTTTTTATTTAAAAAGGTAAGTTTTACATAAGTTTTACTTGTAAAATCTTATTTATCTTTATCTTTATCTTATTATCTTTAAGTTTTACTTGTGAAAACCTGTTATGTACACATATATACCTTTAAAAAAATTGAATTTGAATTGCAAAAAATAACACAATACATGTTGCGCTTGTACTTGGCGCCTCTTTTTACTTTTTGTTTAAAAAGGTAGTTTCATAATATATTTTACAGTAAAAACTTTATTTATATATTTTTTGTCGTTAGGTTTTTCTTGCATAACAATAACTTTTAAAAAGATATATTTTAAATATTGGATACTATTAATAATTGTATTAAATTTTGCCATGAAAGAATACAAACATTGTAGCGCGCCTCTGGGCCAGTGTTTTTTTTTGCGTATCATCAATTAATCCAATCAGATTTACTTCTCTACATAATACTTGTATATGACGACCTTTGACTTTGAGAGACTGTCAGCTTGTACCACCAGGTACAAGTACATGCCTCTCTCTGTAGTCGCCGTGCGCTCGGATAGCACTAGAGATGTCGCTTCCGAACGACATCTCTCAACGTATCTGGGAGGGGAGAGTGTCGTGAGCGTGGAGCGTCAGATAGCTCAGTGGTCTAGAGCAGTCGCCCGGCAAGCGAAAGACCCGGGTTCGATTCCCGGTCTAGCGACTACCCGCTCTCGATATTTTTCTCTCCTCGGAACGAAAAATGAGATGCAGGTCCCGAACGCACGGCGTCCCGTCGCACCTATACGCCCTCCTTCTTTCATGGTGGATGCAAAAGTGTCCAAGCGCCTGGGGGAGCCAAAATATGGCGTCGACCCCGGGGCTTATTTCTATTATTTGCACCGGATAAGGAGGGGCAACGGTGGAGGCCCGGCATACATGGACAGCAGGTCTTAAAAGGATAGCAACCTTTGACTTTGAGAGACTGTCAGCTTGTACCACCAGGTACAAGTAACAATGCCTCTCTCTGTAGTTGCCGTGCGCTCGGATACACTAGAGATGTCGCTTCCGAACGACATCTCTCAACGTTATCTGGGGAGGGGAGAGTGTCGTGAGCGTGGAGCGTCAGATAGATCAGTGGTCTAGAGCAGTCGCCCGGCAAGCGAAAGACCCGGGTTCGATTCCCGGTCTAGCGACTACCGCGCTCTCGATATTTTTCTCTCCTCGAACGAAAAATGAGATGCAGGTCCCGAACGCACGGCGTCCCGTCGCCACCTAGTACGCCCTCCTTCTTTCATAATGACCGCTTGCAATGCACGATCCATGATGAAATATGGCATTCATTATTTTATACTGTCCTGCTATTGATACTTTAGTTGTTGAGACAGCACGCAGAGTAAATTTGTTTATACATATTAGGTGTAGTAAAAAGAAATCCATTATTTTTGCATGAAATTGAAGGCTTTAATTACCATAGTTAGAATGATCCGATTTAGGTCAAATATGCGCCGTTTTGTTCGATAACTTGTTGCCATTTTGAAGGTAATTTCATTCCTCTCTCATAGAAGCCTCGTCCCTATTGGCAAAAAATTGAGACAGTCGATTTTCAGAAGCTTCTCTTGAAGCGAATTTTTCACCAGAAAAATTGTTCGCCATGGATAGGAACAGATGGTAATCACTTGGTGCCAGGTCCGGACTATAAAGTGGATGCATAAGAACCTCCCAACCAAGCTCCCGGAGCTTCTGGCGAGTCACTATCGATGTGTGTGGCCTGGCGTTGTCCTGACGGAACACAATTCCTCTCCTATTGGCCAAAGCTGGCCGCTTCTGGGCGATTGCTTCCTTCAGACGGTCCAATTGTTGACAGTACAGTTCCGAGTTAA
The DNA here is from genome assembly GCF_003227715.2 of Harpegnathos saltator. Taxonomy (NCBI): domain Eukaryota; kingdom Metazoa; phylum Arthropoda; class Insecta; order Hymenoptera; family Formicidae; genus Harpegnathos; species Harpegnathos saltator. Next base: position 13,274 of record NW_020230647.1, on the reverse strand, counting down.
GAGTTTTTGCCGTAGGGGAGCAGCTCATAGTAGATAATTCCCTGCCAATCCCACCAAACACACAGCAAAACCTTCCAGGCCGTCAATCCTGGCTTGGCCACCGTTTCCGCCTGCTCACCACGATTCGACCACGACCGTTTTCGCTTGATGTTGTCGTAAGTGATCCACTTTTCATCACCAGTAACCAACCGCTTCAGAAATGGGTCGATTTTGTTGCGATTCAGCAGCGATTCGCAGATGGAAATTCGGTCTATGATGTGTTTTTTCGTTAACTCGTGTGGCACCCAGACATCGAGCTTCTTTTTGTATCCAGCCTTATTCAAATGGTTCCAAACGGTTTTTTGTGCAATCTTTAGCTCTTGGGCAATCGAAACAGTGCTTACATGACGGTCAGACTCGACAATGTCCATGATTTTATCGATATTTTCGACAATTGGCTTTCCAGTGCGTGGTGCATCTTTGACATCGAAAATTACCGGAACGGAATCGACGAAACCAAAATTGCGCGTGATTGGCTGTTATAGTATCAGGACCATAAACCACTATTCACATTTTCAACCGCCTGGCTTGCGTTTTCGCCTTTATCGAAGAAAAACTGTAAAATATAGCGTATTTTCTCTTTGCTAGTGTCCATCTTTGACGCGCGCTCAAACAAAACTGAGTCAACTAATCACAAAACTGTCAGAAAAGTTTTTTTACTACGAAATCTCATCTTTCTAGCGCCATCTAGTGGAACCGATCGGACTTATACAACGCGAAGATACAATAACTAAAGCCATCTATTGGAAAAATAATGGATTTCTTTTTACTACACTGATATATACATGATATTAGAAAAGTCTGGACACAGTCAAATATCTCGAAAATAGAACGTTCCTGAGAAAAATGTTTCCAACCAAAGTTGTAGGGTTTTAAAAGTTCTATTGAACGATGATATCCGTTTGACTTTGCGTAAAGAGATCAAGCGAGGTCAAGGCCAACATAATTTTTTTTAAATAGAATACCCAATTTTTCATCAAACAGTGTAAAGACACAGCGAGACGTTTCCAAAACATTACTTGCAGATCTATTTTTGTTAAGAACTGTCTGAGTTATGAGCTTTTAGAATTTACGGGTGCCGCCAATATTAGTATTATCAGGATGTACCGCGTGGAGGTTGCATGGTCGAACATTATACCCCCCGGTGTGTGTGTGTGTGTGTGTGCGGTCGTGTGCTGTGTGCGTGTGTGCGGTGTGTGGCATGTGTGCGTGTGGCGTGTGTGTGTATGTGTGAGCGTGTGCGTGTGCGTGTGCCTGTGTGCGTGTCTGCGAGTGTGTGCGCGTGTGTGCGTGTGCGTGTGCGTGTGCGTGTCTGCTGCGAGTGTGTGCGCGTGTGTGCGTGTGTGTGCGTGTGCGCGCGCGCGCGTGTGTGTGTATGTGTGTGCGCGTGTGTCGTGCGTGCGTATGTATGTGTCAGCAAAAATAAGGACTCTGCGGTTCGTCATTACCGCAGTATTTAATGACTCCAAACCCTCTCTGCTATGTGTGTGTATATATGTGTGTGTTTACATACACACACGCGTGTGCGCGTGTGTATGTAAACGCGTTTTTATTTAATCGAGTGTTTAAATTGTCTTCCGTCTGCTGCTTGATAATGACCTTATCGTAGATGAAATTCATTTAAAATGTTTCGTCCCATTTTTGGTGAAATAAGATTTACTTGGTGCAGTATGCGTTCCCTAAGGTCTGCCAAGTTAGCAGGTTAGCAGGTTTCGTTCCGTACACATTGTTTTTAACATATCCCCATAAGAAGTAGTCCAATGGAGAAAGATCTGGTGATCTAGAGGGCCACTCTATTTCTCCACATCTTGTTATCCATCGGTTTGGGAAAGTGTCAGTTAAAAATTGACGCACTACTACTGCATAGTCCTTATCTCTGCTGACACAAACACACACACACACACACAGGGGGGGGGTGTAAAGTTCGACCATGCAACCTGCACGCGGTACATCCTGGATAATACTAATATTGGCGGCACCGTAAATTCTAAAGCTCATAACTCAGACAATTCTTAATAAAAATAAGTCGTAAAATAGTGTTTTGGAAACGTCTCACTGTCATCTTTAACACTATGTGATACAAAATGGGATGCTCTATTTCAAAAAATCATATTGGCATTGACCTCGCCTTGACTCCTCTACTCGAGGTAAACCGGATATGATCATTCAATAGAACTCTTAAAACCCTACAACTTTAGTTGGAAACATTTTTCTTAAAAATGTTTCGTTTTCGAGGTATTTGACCGTTTCCAGACGGTCTTTCTAACTAAAGTGATATGGTCCATTATCGATGATTTTATTGAAACATTTTTCGAACGAAAGTTGCATGGCTTGAAGGACGACACATGACGGAAATGTGAACTTGAGCTTGAGTGACCTTGTCAAAATCAGGCCAAGGTCATTAATGTTTTTTTAAATAGAAACTACTATTTTTTATTACATATTCTTGCTAGATTATCTCGAGAGCTTTCCAAAACACTCGAACAAAGTTACATTTCATCGAGTACTTTCCGAGTTATGAGGCTTGGAACTTAAGGCAAGACCTATCACTGATCCGACCAATTAAGGCAAGATTGATTCGAATATGTCTTTAGCCCTTAATAAGTATTGGCCTTAGAAGTACGAAACAAAACCTCCTTGCTTTTATTACAATATCCTGTAAGTTAACAAATATTCTTCACACATACAAACATAGTATTATTATATTTTTATTGAGTAGTGCACTGAACAACTATGACATTGTTATGAGAGTTTTCTCATTTAGAGCGACGAAACAAATATATTTTATGAATTTTTTTCGCGCAGATCGAAAATTTCACGGATGTAATTGTTTTTAGAGATTATTTAATACTGTATGAAAAATATTTATTAACTTATAATATTTATTATTAATTAATATTAATATTATAATATTTATTAACTACAGGATATTGTAATAAAAGCAAAGAGGTTTCATTCCGTACTTCTTGATTCTGTTACAATATTCTTTTATATTTTATACTACATCCTTGTATAATTTAAAATTATTCTTAAAATATTATTAAACAATTCAATAATCAAACCTGTGAACCTGCCCGACTCCGCAAAATAATTAATAAAATATATTTCATTTTCTTAGCGCCGAATATTATTGATACTATTACAAATAATATTACAAATGATATAAATTTTTACAAATAAAATTTGTAAAAATTTGTATTATTTGTAACATTATTATACAATTACAAATAAAATTACAAATAATAATACTACAAATAATACATATTACAAATAATAATATTATTAATAATAAGATATTATTTGTAATAATTTCGGTGCGCCGAGTAGATAAAACTTTTTAGTATTGTCATAGAGAGGAAAGGAGAGAGAGACAGTCCGCGCCCGCGATTCAGTTTATGGGCAAGAAAGAATTAGGCTCGCTCACTGAGCGAGAACGAGAGCGACAAGGAGGGAATGATATTCTCTCTCTCTCTCTCGCGCTCACTGGGCGCGTCAACGATTGCCGATCGCGTGGCTCACACGGATAGACCGAGCTGGCTGTGTGCGTGCATGGGGAGGGGGGGAATTCTCGTGCAAGCCCGTCACCAAATTCGCATCACTGATACCAATGATGTCAAAACCGAACAAGCTGCGGACAAGCGTAACTTGTAAATACCGGAGATCAACTGTTTATCAGCTCATAGACAATTAATATGACGAGATACCCGTGGAGACCCGTGTACTTCTCTTTCGTCTTTGCGTACAATTGCGTACTATTGCGATCAATCAAAGATTTTCACAAATTGTTCGGTTTTGACATCATTGGTATATGTGTATATGTGTGTGTGTATGTATGCACGTACAATTGCGATATACATTTATCATGTTAGCATTGATCATTTTTATTCATGCTAAAAAAAAATAAGTATGATTATGTAAAGAATTTGTCTGCGTATTATTATACATTCTGCATAGTTCTCCCTGTGATAGTAAAAATAACACACTTGAACAACCTCTATGCTCATATCACAAAGCCTGATCCACTGCGCTACTGAAGCAAATTGGTAATTCTTCTGCTATAACAACATTAACAGAAAGGACTAAACTTCAAACTGCATTTTTCAAAAACGTTTAAGATTTGCACCGTTTTTGGATAGCATTTGTTCCTATTACATCAATATTATACTTTTCTAAAAGCAAAATCGCGCGGTGATTTCAAGGATGAAGATTCCTCTTGTGTGAGATATTAATTATTCATTCTTTATTAATGGGAAAAGATTTTCCTTTGGTTTAAATGTTCAAGAAAAGTTATTTGTTCTCTGAGAATCTTCCAATTTTTATGTTCGTGAAAAGTTTATAAAATTCGTAAAAGAAGAAAATTATTTAACTATCTATTTGTTCAAGAGTTGCACATAAGAGATATTTTAACAAATCTGAATATGAATCAGTCAACAAATTAAATTTTTCATTCAAAGAAGCATATGTAGGGTAAGCATAAGTAAGATAAGTATAAATAAATTAAATATTATTCTCTGAATATAATAATAAATATTTTCTTCTTTAGCTGAATCATCGAAGTAAATATTCTATTATAAATTAAACTTTTCGAATTACAATATCAATTTGATTTTTCAGAGTACGCTTTCAAATTGACTCTTCGGAATACACTATTAAATTGACTTTTCGGAGTATACTTTTAAATGGACTCTCCTGAGTATACATTTTTTAGTTGACTCTGTGGAGTACACATTTTTAATTAACTCTTCGGAAAGAAGAAAAGAGAAACATTTTATATTTTATTTAAAAAATCTTACTTTTTGCAAAAAAACTGATTGATGAAGAAAAAAATAAATTCACGACCTTAACGAAGAACTTAAAAAAATTACTGCAAGAAATGAAGTTATTATTATACAGGGTGTTATAAAAGTCCCGGAAGAGCAGAATAACTCGAAAAATATGAGTTCTAGAGAAATGCGAAGTACTGGGTTTTTATGGTTTTTTGCTGGCTACCTGACAGTGACCTTGGATTTGACCTTGACAATGACTTTGAAAGTCATTTCAAGGTCAGGTCAATTTTTTTTTAATGGGACCCCATACTTTTGACCCCAGAAGTGAAAAGAGCTGTGAAAATTTTACGTTCGGATATAACCTTGAACACTGCCAAATTTGACCTCTGAAGGTCACATAAAGGTCTAAGCTTGTTTTAGGCTGAAAACGCGAATATATTCGAAAATGCACCTGCTAGGGAGCAATGTTACGGCATAAGAATAAGAATGTAGAGATCAACGAGGGAACCGAATCCGACGTCGGATTTTGCAAATTCAAGATGGCCGATTCAAGATAGCGGCCGATATTTAAGAATAACAAAAATTGGATCTCGTTTAAGGAGTTTTTGAAGTCGTTTCTGAAATCGAACCCGATGTTGGATTTTACAAATTCAAGATGACTGATCCAGAATGGCGCCCGATATTGAGGAATTACCAACAATCGGAATGTGACCTCATACGTAACGTAAAATCTCACTCTTCACATTATGAGGGGGGTAAAAGTATGTGTTTCCAGCTTAAAAAAATTAATTGATCTTGATATGACTGACACATAACCTTAAGAACAAGGTCAAGGTTGAAAACGTCATATCCGAACGTAAAATTTTTCAATCTTGACACTTTTAGGTCAAACGTATGGATTTTCAGTCCTAAAAAAGTCCGGTTTAACCTTAATAATAATCTTAACTCATGACCTTGAGAATAAGGGCAAGGTCACGGCTGAATGTCCCTCGTTGACCTCTACATTCTTATTCTTATGCGTAACATTGCTCCCTAGCAGGTGCATTTTCGCGTTTTCAGGCTAAAACAAGCTTCGACCTTTATGTGACCTTCAGAGGTCAAATTTGGCAGCGTTCAAGGTCATATCCGAACGTAAAATTTTCCGCTCTTTTCATTTCTGGGGTCAAAAGTATAAGGTCCCATTTAAAAAATTGACCTGATCTTGAAATGACCTTCAAGGTTATTGTCAAGTTCAAATCCAAGGTCATCGTCAGATAGCCAGGAAGAAATCATAAAAACCCAGTACTTCGCATTTTTTTTAGGGCTCATATTTTTCGAGTTATTCTGCTCTTCCGAGATTTTTATAACACCCTGTATACCATATTGTACAATATTAAAACATACACGCAATAATTATCTATAATTTGCACATATGGGCGTTTATGTAATTATAAGTAATATAAAAGTCATGACAAATTAATGTGGCCGCGCGTTATCTCTGTCTCGTCATTGCTAGAAATCGTCCGAACTCTCGAAATAATTTTCTTCCTGAATTATGAATATAGAGCAACGTGAAAAGAAAATCAGGGGATCAAAGGGGGGACGCCGACGTCTGTCTTACGATAAGATCGCTGCTAGCTCGCTTCAGTTTATCGTCGCGATTGTCTATTCGTTAGTGGTGAGACAAAGACCGATTCTCCGTTTTTATCTAACTAATCTAGCTCGCTCGTGAACATAGCACAGAACAGAACCAAATAATTATAGACATAGCACGGAATAGTACCAACAAATCGTGGACATTGGCTTAGTAGTTCATGTCCATGAAAAATGGACCCAGTTGGCGCTTCGAATCAGTCAACTTTTCGATAACGCTGTAAATGCAGCCATGCCCGCTTCTCTCTGTCTCAGGTTTCTCTCTGGTACAAATAACAATGCCTCTCTCTGTAGTCGCCGTGCGCTCGGGATAGCACTAGAGATGTCGCTTCCGAACGACATCTCTCAATGTTATCTAGGGAAAGGAGAGTGTCGTGAGCGTGGAGCGTCAGGTAGCTCAGTGGTCTCGAGCAGTCACCCGGTAAGCGAAAGACCCGCATTCGATTCCCGGTCTAGCGACTACCGCGCTCTCGATATTTTTCTCTCTTCGAAACGAAAATAAGGTGCAGGTTCCGAACACACGGCGTCCCGTCGCCACCTAGTACGCCCTCCTTCTTTCATGGTGTATATATATATATATATCATACCATATAATATTTAAATTTAAAGACTCATCGTTATTCGATATATCAATATTACATATGTTACACACTGCGCTACGGTATGTGGCTGTACTTGGCAATTGATTGCTGATCAGCAGGAACGATTTGGTTAACTGTGATTATTATAAAAAATATTAAACTAAACGAAATGATTTAAAATAATATATCGTTCATAATTTCATATAGTATACACATATTATATAATTATTTCTACAATTTCAAAATTCAACTCACCGTTATCAATATGGACTGGTTTTTGTTAATTTGATGATTTTAAATTTCCAAAAATCAGCTAGTTAACAAAAGTCAGAGCGCTATTGTAACAATATATTCTTGAGAATAAACAAAGCAAGAAAGTCTAGTACCACTTTTTCTTCCAACAAATAGTTAGCGAGATATCGCAAGTTAAAAATATTATATATATTATAATATTATACTATTCTGATGTTTATCGTCTTTCCCTTCCCCCTCACTCGCTCTCTCCCTCCCTCTCTCTCTGTCTCCCCTTCACTCTCTCAATCCTTCACCCCCTCTCTCGACTCTCTCAGTGTTTCTCTCCTTCATCCTCTCACCCTCTCACTTACCCATTCTCTCTCTCTCTTTCTCTCTCTCTCTCTCTCTCTCTCTTTCTCTTTCTTTCTCTCTTCAGTGAGAGAAAGATAAGAGAGCAAGTGTGAGAGATAGAGCGAGAAGCGATATAAGTGAAAACAGTTTATTTATTATTATATTATTTTATAATCTACGCCTTAACCCGTATAACTATATATATTAACTTATGTATGTGTATATGTATGTATGTAGGTATGTATGTATGTACATATGTACGTATGTACCCAGCAAACACTATTAGTTGTAATTTCTCATTCAACAATATAACAGTTATATAACACATGTGTTATATAACAGTTATAATTATCACTCTCACTCTCTCTTTCACTCTCTTACTCTCTCACCCTCTCACTCTCTCACTCACTCTTTTACTTTCTCGTTCTCTCACTCTCTCACTTTATCTCTCTCTCTCTCTCTCTCTCTCTCTCTCTTTCTCTCTATATATATATATATATATATATATATAAGTTATTTTGTTATTTATTAATATTAATTATGAGTTATTAATTATTTATTTCATTATTTTATATATATATGTGTATATATATTATATATTTCATGTAAAATGAAAATATCATCTGTATTATCATCTGTAATATAATAATAAATAAATAATATATATTTATAATATATACATACATATATATATACATTCATACATATATACATATGTATATACATACAAACGTACATACATAATATATTAATAACCAAAGTTTAAATGTATAAATTCATAATTAGTAAGATTACTCACTTGAATTATTAGATTTCTCCATCAATAGCTTTATTTACTGCTCCATCTATTTTAATTTTTCCTTTAAATCTTTATTTTCATCTTTTAATTTGTACAACTCTGTGCCCACCTGCAACTCCTCATCCTGCTCCATTGAAATATCATCCTCTGCCGTTCCTGAAATTATATATTATAATATACGTTATATTATATTGTCTTATACTATGTTACATTATTATTTTATATATACGTCACGTACATCACGTATATATAGATCATTAATATATAAATGTTATTAATTTATACTTACTTGTTAATTAATCAGTAAAAGCGCGTAATACCTGCATTTATAAATTGTATGAAGCGGTCCTTATAATTTAAGGGCAATCACCCTGGACGACGAGTCAATAAATACCGGTATTCATTTTTCGATGGCACAGCTCATCACATCGTCTGCTCAGCATCAGCTGATCGGCAATCAAATGACGTGCGTCATAACATACCAACGCATATCAACATTCTCACCTTTTTATGCCTCTCTCTTTCACTCCTCTCGCTCGTTTTCTTTCTCGCCTGTTCCCACTCTCCATCTCTCTCTCTCCCTCTCTCTCTCTCTCTCTCTCTCTCTCGCTCTCTCTCCCGTTCTCTCTCCCGTTCTCTCCCTCGTTCTCTCCCCTGTTCTCTCCCTCGTTCTCTCCCCCGTTCTCTCTCCCGTACTCTCCCCCGTTCTCTCCCCCGTTCTCTCCCCCGTTCTCTCTCCCGTTCTCTCTCCCGTTCTCTCCCCCGTTCTCTCTCCCGTTCTCTCTCCCGTTCTCTCTCCCGTTCTCTCTCCCGTTCTCTCTCCCGTTCTCTCTCCCATTCTCTCTCTCTCGTTCTCTCTCCCGTATCAAAACGTATTCGGTTGTCGTCACCGATTCTCCTCGCGATGGCGAGTTCAATTCGTTCGTTCATTATAAATAATTATAGATAATAGAAATTGGTCTCAGTATTTTTCAATTCTGAGTATAGTTTATTATCCAATACAAGATTCGTGTCTCCCGTGCATCCGCGCCCAGCGCTGGGCGATTCCAGCAGAGCGAGATTCAGGTTTCCTAACTTGCATCGGAAACATGAGGAAAATATTGCCATATAAGTGCAATGTGTTCATATATTGTTATAGAATTATATGTAAACAAATTTTATAAATAATTATTTTAAAAATATATATAATTCATATATATAAATATATAAAAAAATATATAATTCTTATGTAAAAATATATACGAGTAAAAACATACGTATAATTCATATATAAATGTAAACCTTAATGCTTTATTTTGACGGCCTTTATAACATCATATGAATAAATTATATAATAGTGGGAAATACTCTCTAAAAGTGAATCAGTGAAACTCACTGTCAATCAGCGATTATGCACTGATTGTCAGTGCTAAGTATACTACTGAATTTTTCAGCGATATACTTTGCACCCTTGTATATATAAAAGTAACGTTAATATTATATTACTGGAAGATTGAAATGTACAATTTATTACGACTTTTGTTCTGATGCATCCTGAGCACGTATATAAGGGCACGCCAAGTGTTTTTGTCTAAATCTTAATTTTAGTTTTCATTTTTTTATTATGTTTATTATGTTCATTATTCTGTTTATTTCATTTTTATTATTATTATTTGATTATTTATCAATTGTTTTTAATTACATTTTATTTTTAATTTTATTTTTTACATTTTTTAAGTTTTAGTCAATAGATACTTTTGGTAATGTCAATAAATATGACTTTTTAAAGAATGTTTTATACAACATATTTTTACATTACCAATTGGCGCAATTTTTTGATTTCATTATTTTTTTATAAGGTATGAAAAGTAACATTTTTTGTACAAACGTGTAATAATTTTCTCTGAACATTCTTTCTTTGCAAGGATACAATTTTTGGCAAGTTAAAATATAACATTCCATAATATTCTATAATATAATTATCTTTGTCTTTATTTCTTTGTAACGTTCTTTTGGAATTTGTTTTTAGAAATTAGTCCTTTACGGGATTTTCTATATGAAACGGTTAATTATATATCCGAAAACTATTATCTTCATCTTTATTTCTCTGTAATATTAAAAACAATTTTTAAAAAATCAGTGTTTTTTATACGGATTTTTTTGCGGAACAAAACGCTGGAACGCGTGTACTTGGCGCCTATTTTTACTTTTTTTTTTTTAAAGTAAGTTTGTTTGGATTTCACATCTTTTTTTACAAATATGTATGTATGTATGCATATATTAACGTTTACATGTAGATATATTTATTTATTATTATTATTATTATTAAAGAGAAGAGCCCCCACCACCACCGTCGTATTTTTTGGCATATATTATCTGACGGTTCTCTTTACTGATGTTGTTACAAAACATATTATTATCTATATATCTCTAATTTAACTCTGATCTAACTCTAAGGCTTGTGTTAATAGTAATAAAACAAGTTTCAGATGACAAATATTAATTAATGCGTACCTAAGTCAAATGAGATCTGAGTATCTCACACTTGATGTAGGTACGCATTATTAGTTAGTAATACTTGTCATCTGAAACTTGTCTCATTGTTTATTATAAAATACTCAGATGGGTTATTCGAAGTTTTATTTAATTTCAGTTATTAAATGATATATGTGACATCCATATATTTGTAATAGCGCCTCGACTGGAGATCTCTTATTTAACTTTGAATTTGAATCTGAATATCTTATTAGAGACAAGTTGAAGTTGCTATTAATATAAGTCTTAGAGTTAGATACGCATAATACTTAAGGCTTGTTTTAATATCATAATTTTAAAGTTGTCTTTAGTAAATTCATATTCGAATTCAGAGTTAAATGAGTTTACTAATATATTATCTGTTACAAATGCAGAGATCTCTGGATATACAATAATAATTTGGTAAAATATTAAATTAATACGTCATAATATAAAATTAATAAGATATTTTATTTTTTTCGTAGACTACATATTTTAAGAACAACTAATATATATATTTATATATATAAAAGTTAAAAATTAAAAGTTAAAATAAAAATGTTTTGTTCCATATCCCCCGCGTCCTCTCCCACGACCCCTACGGCGCACAGTGTGCCGAAAGCCCCGAAAAGTGGCCAAAATTAATTATGACTGAACCAGGAAGGTTAGCCAAAAACTGATAATTGGAAATAGAACCGTAGCATGAGGAGTCATTTTTCCCGTAAAAAGGAAGTTGCAAAAATCAACGTTGCAATTAATTGTTATAAACAAATAACTAAATAATGACTGTAGAACAAAACTGATTACGTTACTCGATTCTACGGGAAAAAATACGAAAGTAACATAATAGCGTAATAACTAATAGCATAATAAATAATATTGACATATTGTTTAAGTAAATAACACGTATATTTTTGTTTTTATATTTTTTTATTTTTGTTTATTTTATTTTTTTTGTTTTTATATTTTTTATATTTATTTGTTTTTATATTATTTTATGATATATAGTTATTCACCATGCAATAAAACTGTATCTTCCAAAGTTGGAACTGCTAACAATTGAAGAACTTCTGTAGGAAAAGGATCAGCTTTTTTAACAGAAGTTTGTTTGAAGGACGAAATAACAGGGTCTGAGGAAAGCAAAAGTCTTTTAAATAATAATAATAATAATAATAATAATAATAATAAGGATTCCCATTTCTACCTAGGGGGAGATTTCTGTCACGGTAATGTTATAAAATAGTTTATATATATAAAAACAAAGCAACAAAAAATTTTTATTTTATATAACCTTTAGCTTTTATATTTATAATTTTCATATTCATATTTTTTATTGTTATTAGTTTTTTATATTTATATTGTTTATGTTGTTTATCAATTTATGATTTGTTTATTTTACGTTAAAAACTACAATTTTCCCCGTAAATGTTCACGGTAAACATTTTTTGTCATATACGTAACATATATGTTAAATGTTATGTACAGAGATGGTTCTGCTACATATATAAGCTTTGTTGCGTTTCAGATATGTAAAAAAGTCAGATATATAGCAGAAACATCTCTGTGTATAACATTAAACATATATGTTACATATTCGACATAAAATGTTTACTATTGCATTATTAAACAGTTGTTATCGCGTTCGAAATAAATAAAAGTTTAAAGTTTGTGGTTAATTGTTAGTTTGTTTGCCAACGTCATAAATTTAACTAGAGTAAATTATTTTGGTCGACAATTTAATTTTGATATGAATCGGTATTATCTACAACTGAGAGGATTTGACCGTAAGCGTATAAAGTATGGACCGCTGCTCATAAAATTTATCATATCTTTGTAACCGCTGGATACCGCTGTTTCTACTTCTGTATAAACATTAATAAACATCCTACCTTTGTTTTGACAAAAGTACAACGTTGTGGCAGATCGTGAATTTTTTGTATGCCACGAAATAGATGATAGACAGTATATAAAATATAACTTCTTTACATTTAATTGTTATGTGATATATATAAGACATTCTAATATTATTTTCCTTGTAAATGAAAGTAAACGGATCAGATATTAAACAGGAAAAGTCATTTTGATCATGGAAACTTTTTCGAAGCAAAATCAGATATATCATTCTGAGGATTATAATCGTGCTATTTCTTACATCTCAATATATAACTTTCATTCTACATATTTCGTTATACAGTCGAATTCCGACATACTTTAACTACAATTGATTAATTTGGACCTTCTCGAAAATATACTGTAAAGGAAACCAAAAATTACGATTTTCATTTTTTTCTATTTTGGCCACGTTTAACGACTTTCGGCACATGTGCGGCGTGCTCTGCCCGGTACGCTCCATCTTCTTGGATCTGTAATTATAAAAAT
>NW_020230646.1:0-25132 GCF_003227715.2 Harpegnathos saltator | reverse complement strand
GCAGCTGATTCGAAAAAAAACGGAGCGGAACAAACAGAAATAGCACTTGCGATCGGTGTCGTGCGAAGAGAAGATCTGATCGAAGCGAGGAACTGAAAACGTTCGTCACTTCGATTTTACATTTATTTTTAGTTTTTGTGTCGCTCGGAGATGAGATGTTAACCGCTATTGTCGAAAACGTTGCCATATTTGGCAGTCACATGCTAACAAAAACGTGACAACAACTACGCGGGTCCGGTAGCAAAACACGCACGGCGTGCTCACGCGCGAGTCACGCAGGATATCTCGTGGCATCGAGAATCCTCGATTTCGTCGACACAAAGAGCGGCGCTTTGGACGGATCGCAAACAAGAACAAAAAAAGGAAATTAATTATCGTACATGGGTTTATTGTTTTTCAAAATATTCTCCATGAAGATCAATACACTTTTGCATGCGCTTGAACCAATTTTCGAAGCACTTTTTCCACTCCGATTGAGGTACCTCCAAAACATGCATTTTGAACGCATCAACCGCTTCTTCAGGCGTCGAAAAACGTTGACCTCGTAATTTATTTTTGATTTGCGGAATAAAAAGAAGTCATTGTGCCAAATCAGGGCTGTACGGCGGATGACCCATCAATTCGACTTTTTCAGTTCTCAAAAAGTCTCTTGTTTGAGCCGATGTGTGAGAGCTCGCATTGTCCTGGTGGAGAATGATGCGTCTTCGGCGGTTGGTTTCCCTTATTTTTCCGAAGACTTCTAACAAACAAATGGTTGTGTACCATTCAGAATTGACCGTCCGACATTGGCACTAATAGTACAGTTGCCATATGTCCGGTTTTTTTCCGAAAAAACAGGCGACCATTTGCTTCGAAGTACTTCGTGGCGCGAACAACTTTTGTTGGATTTGGCTCATCTTGAAAGACCCATACAGTCGACTGCTGTTTACTTTCGGGCTCATACGCATAGATCCATGATTCGTCACCTGTTACGATATCATAGACGTGTTTTGAAGCACCGCAATCGTATTTCTTGAGCATTTCTTCGACCAATCGAAGCCTTTTTTTGAGCGATTGTTAATTATGTGGGATCCAACGCGAACAAATTTTTTTGACAGCCAAATGTTCATGCAATATTGAATGTATGCTGGTCCCGCTAATGCCCAAGGATGCCTCAATCTCACGATAAGTCACATGACGATCTTGCAATATCAGTTCACGCACAGCATCAATGTTTTCTGGAACAACAACGATTTTGGACGACCTTCACGAAATTCATCATTAAGCGAACTACGGCCACGATTGAATTCCGTATACCATCGATATATAGTGGTTTTTTATGGTGCTTCATCGCCAAAAGTCGAATTAAGTTCATCGATGCACTGTTGTTGAAATAATCCACGTCAAAAGTTGTAAAAAATAATCGCACGGAAATGTTCACGATTTAATTCCATTTCTTGGCCGACATCAATTTTTCATGTCACTGTAAACAACACAAATGGCGCATGGACATCAAAACGTTCTGAGTAAGTATACTGACAAAAAATCGAACTTTACGTTAGGGACGTCGGTTGTCAGATGGCAGCACCTGGATCGTCCATTCCCGAAATATAAGAGGCAACCCTCGTATTTCCGAGGCTACTTTTCATTACTGTCACACTTTCCACTACTGTCACTTTCCACTACATATATAACGCATAAACATATATCTTTTAAAGTGATTATTAAACGAGGAAACAATTTTTAATGATAATGTGACGCCCCAGCTGATTTCTTATACAGCGACGGGCCTAAAGTGCATCGCGATCGTCAGCCCGGCTGCTGAGCGCGGAGCGGTGCGAGCGGGACGGTGGGCGTTACCTACTGAATTTCGCCCGAAATGTGCAGATCGTGTCCAGCTCTGTTCTAATGAATTCACCTACTTTTGTAATTTTCATCTCGGTCGTAGAACTATAATAGGCTCCCAGAGCTGTAACTGAAAAATACGAAAAGTCAGTAAAATTCATATCGATATGTCGATTTCATCAGAGATAAAAAAATATCGATAAATATTCGATATTTGTCTCTCGCTGTATCGATATTTCGATATTACCGATTTATCGTTGCATCCCTAGATACAGTAGATTATGAATCTGCTGTGGGATTTTTGTTATCCGCAGATTGACTATCCGGGTAGACCACTATGTCCCATATTAAATATCATTCATGTCTTATATGTCTTATCCTATCAAATATCATTAATGTCTTTCAATTCTAAATTAGACGGTTATGAATAAAACATATCACGACTAAATAACTCGTGCATTAAAATTACATATAACTGATAAAAGAAGTAATTTCATACAATTAATAATTAACCCTTTTGCTACGGCAGTCCACTCCGCCGGAGCGCCGTCAGTGAATGAGACTTCATGCCAAAGGTGTACACGCAGTCAGAGGCGGGTATAGTGTCTCTCGGCAGTGCCGTATACGCCTGTGAAACAATCGAAAGCGACAACAGATACAATCTGTAAGGTAAGAGCATGTACGGCATAAATGGCAGTTGGCTCCAAATATCGTCCTAGCTTTTTTTAGCCGTATTGTGAGGCATATCTCACGCACAAGCTTCGAGGAAAAAGAGTGTGCACTTTGAAGCAGCTGACATGACAAATTCGTCTCATTTGGAGGTCTTTACCGAACGAATACACAATCAACTTAGTGGAAAGTATGCCTCGGAGATGCCAGACAATTATCAATGCCGGTAGTGACTGGACTCATTATTAAAGGTATAGCGTTTTTCTTCTCATGGAGTACAACAAATCCATGTGCTTAAAAATCATTAAAAATAAATTTTTCTACACATTAACCCGTACACGCTCTTACTTTACAGACTGTATGTACGGAGAGCGTATTGTACGTGTAACGTATAGTGCGAGAGAAGCAAAAAAAGAGCGAATTCTGCATAATTATATATGATTATACACTACTCAAAACAATTAGGGGAGCGCTTTGCGCCATCAAATTTTGCAAGTTCTTGAAAGCGATTACTTGCGCTACATCATTTAAAATGTCTCATTTTTATACATGCATACATACAATGCAGATACATAAATTGTGTTTCTTGCATTAGAGTCTATTACAGACTTGCGAGTTGATGTGATGCAAGTTTATTAGTGTAAGAGCTTCATTTTACTTGTTAGATGTGTTTTCAGGTAATTGACCTTAAGTAGCACAATTTACATACATTTACATACATAAAAATTAGACATATTAGCGAAAATGAAGTAGCACAAGTAATCGCTTTAATAGAAGAGGGTCCTTATCTCTGCTGACACACACACACGCGCGCACGCACGCACGCACCACACATGATATGCAAAATGCGATCAATAAGTTTCTCATGGTGCGCATCGAGTAATGTTAACCCATTAACGTCCAAAAGTCCTAAAATATTAGCCTTACTTTGCAACTGTATTTTATGTAGAGAAACATATTATATAAGGTTGGAATAGCATTTTCTTATGTTTTCAGGGTCGTTCTACAAGATTCCGGCATCAGAATGCGTTTAGATTCACAAAAAATGCAATATGGCCGAATTTTTGGAAATAAGTCATGAAAAATCGGCAATTTTATTTCTTATAAGCTTGATTTCGTATCAAAAACGTTACTTTAATACAGATACAAGTGTCACATCTTGTCTAAAAAATGTTGAACTTCCAAGGTATGCATTAGTAAGAATATGAATTCAAGATGGCTTCCTCAAAATGGCGGTTTGAGCGAAAAAAATTAAAAAATAATGTGTTTTTAAAATAACTTCGCAAAATCTTAATATTTAACATCAATTTAGTATCCAGAATACTGATTTTAGGATACTTGCTGACAACTAATTCATATTTGAGAATTTCAAAATGGCGAATCCAAGATGGCGACTAAAAGGCGCGAATAATCGTGAAAATTTCCAGATTTTCATGAATTTTCTTCTATTATTTTCATATTCATGAATTATTTTCGAGATGTACACACGCACATATACAGGGTGGGCAATTATAAACTTACAAACTTAATAAAAACATAAAAAACATCGAGATTAGTACAACGGACGGGAAAAAATAACAATCGACCACGTAAAGGTTTGAGAAAAATTGCTAAATAAATGAGTGAATGAACGCTCAGTGGGCATGCGTTGTGGCCATTGCAGGCATGCTACTCCGCACAGCTTGGGCCGGATTGGCAGGTAACAACAGCGGACCGGCGCGCACTGTTGTTACCTGTCAATCCGGTCCAAGCTGTGTGCAGTACCAGGCCCGCAATGTCCGACCACTGCGCATTTATTCGCTCATTTATTTAATAATTTTTCTCAAAATTTAACGTAGTCAATTCCAATTTTTTCCCATCCGTTGTACTTACCTCGATGTTTTTTATGTTTTTATAAAGTTTGTAAGTTTATAATTACCCACCCTGTATATGTGCGTGTGTATGTCTCGAAAATAATTCATGAATATGAAATAATGGAAGAAAATTCATGAAAATCTGGAAATTTTCATGATTATTCGCGCCTTTTAGTCGCCATCTTGGATTCGCCATTTTGAAATTCTCAAATATGAATTAGTTGTTAGCAAGTATCCTAAAATCAGTACTCTGGATACTAACTTGATGTTAAATATAAGGATTTTGCTAAGTTATTTTAAAAATATATTATTTTTTAAGTTTTTTCTCTCAAGCCGCCATTTTGAGGCAGCCATCTTGAATTCACATTTTCACCAATGCATACCTTGAAAGTTCAACATTTTTGTGACAAGATGTGACACTTGTATCTGTATCAAAATAACGTTTCTGATACGAAATCAGGGTTATAAGAAATAAAATTGTCAACTTTTCACTTTTTTCCAAAAATGCCATATTGGTTTCTATTGTGAATCTAAACGAATTCTGATGCCGGAATCTTGTAGAACGACCCCGAAAACATAAGGAAATGCAATTCCAACCTTATATAATGTTTCTCCACATAAAACACAGTTGCAAAGAAACGCTAATATTTTTGGACTTCTGGACTTTAATGAGTTAAGGAAAACTTGGTAATTTTTCCAACATTTACGTTATGATATCTCGCTAACTATTCGTCGAATGAAAAAATAGTAGACTTTTTACTTTATTTACTATCAAGAATATACTACTATAATAGTGCCCTAACTTTTACTAATTCAATAATTTTGAAATTTCCAAAGGTCGATAAGTTAACAAAAGTTAGGGCACATTTATAGTAATATATCCTTGATAGTAAATAAAGTAAAAAAGTCTAATACTATTATTTCTTTCGACGAATATTTAATGAGATATCGTAAGGTAAATGTTGGAGAAGTTACCAACTTTTCCTTAAATATATCAAAAAACCATTTTTCCTTAAATATATCAAAATATATTAAGCAAATAGAAAAATGTTTCAGACAAAAGTTGCTTAAATTAATTGGTAGAAAAGATGATATAAAAATCGGGGATTTCCATTTTAAAAAATTGATAATCAGTGAATACCACGAAAGTAGAGCCATCTATAAACAAAATGCTATCGCTGTCTTATGTCCCCCTTCAAGCCAAACAACTTTTGTCTTAAGCATTTTTCGATTTAACGCAGTGTTTCTGAGATATTTGAGTGGGTCCTTTAAAATGGGACACCCTGTATAACAATAGAAATTATTACATGTTTAAAGATAAATACGTATTTATATGTATTATTTTACATATTGCTGTGTCCAATTTTTCAAAATTTTTAAATGAATGTGTTATAAAATATATTGCAAAACTTATTTTCTGCTCTACAAACAATTTAATTCGAGAAATCGACTTAAAAAATAAAATTTATCTGATTGTATTAAACATCTTATATAATATATAAATAAATATAAAATGATATAATATAAAATGAAATTAAATTTTAGACATAAATTAATCTCCTTTACAGTTTTCAGAAAGCGCCCAAATCTAGTGAATCTTTTTATCCATATTTCTATTCACGTGCATGTTTGAGTAGGTTGAAAACCGAATATGACGCTTTAAGTACCTGCAAAAATTCACGCTTGAGTCATTTAAAATATTCGCGATGATAAGTGATAATTCTTAAAGCAGATCGGACCAGGTTAGCGAAGATAAGTAACACAAAATTTCTCTTTATTTATATTCTAATAAAAATATTTTGCGATATGTTTTCCATTATTTTTCATTGTTTTTCCATAATTAAAATATAACGCACAATGAATATACAGGGTTTGTCAAAAGTATGGAAACCCTTAAATAATTTTTGTAAAAATGAAAATATTAAAAAAACGGTAAAACACGTGTTTTGATTTTTCAAAAGAGCTACCCTATGACATGGATACTGATCATTTCCCACCTCCTGGTACGCGGGGGTAAAAGGGGGTTGAAAATTTTAAATTAGACTAAGGGTCGAATGGGGGCTCATTTGAAAGGTCTTTTCATATCAAACACACTCTTAAAATTTCAAATCGCTACGCCCCCCCCCCATTAAAAATGACGTTCAAATTTCGAAATTTCATGTACTTAGTGTTATCCAGGATCAACTGGCTACTTAAAATCAATTGTTCTCACTGCTACTTAAAATCAGTTGTTCTCACGGCTACTTAAAATCAGTTGTTTTCACGGCTACTTAAAATCAGTTCTCACAGATCTTTGGCAGATTAAAAATTAAACGTTTAAAAATGGCTGGCGAATTGTCGGAACATGAAAGAATCACTATCCTCATGATGCGTGGATGGGGTGATAACGAGCGGTCGTACATTGCTGTCGCTCAATTATTTAATGAGACGTATCCGAATCGTCGAATTAATAAGTCCACTGTCTTAAAAACAATGGAACGTTTCAGAGAAACTGGTAGCGTAAACAATCAGCCCTAAATCAGGGAGATCTACCATTAACGAAGAAAAACAACTTGATGTTTTGCAGACATTTATTGAAGGTCCCAATTCTACTATTAACAGAGCCGCTCAAACTCACGATATTGCTCCCAAGTCCGTTTGGAGAATTTTAAAGAAAAACAAGTTCCATCGACACAAATTACAATATGTTTAAGAATTGCCAAACGGAGATGTGGAACGTCGTATAGATTTATGTGAAAGAATGATGGTACTAATCGATGTCCGGCCCATGTTCCCTTATCAAATTGTTTTTACAGACAAGGCAAGTTTCACGTTAACGGGAGAAGTTAATAATCAAAATTTCCGTTTCTGTTCAGATGAGAATCCGAATTGGGTGTGGAAAACTCACACACAATACCCACAAAAAGTAAATGTATGGTGTGGAATAATAGATGGCTACTTAATAGGACCGCTTTTTTTTTTAAGAAAATCTGAATGCTCAAAGGTATGACAGATTACTGGTAGATCAAATAATTCCAGCCATACGAAATATTTTTCCAAATAATTTCGAAGAAATATGGTTTCAGCATGATGGAGCTCCTGCTCATTTTGATTTAGGGCCACGTCAAATTTTAAATGAGACTTTTCTATTACGATGGATAGGAAGAAGAAACAGAAATGAGGGAGGAGAGGATTGGCCACCTCGGTCACCAGATCTAACTCCTCTTGATTATTATCTATGGGGA
The DNA here is from genome assembly GCF_003227715.2 of Harpegnathos saltator. Lineage (NCBI taxonomy): Eukaryota > Metazoa > Arthropoda > Insecta > Hymenoptera > Formicidae > Harpegnathos > Harpegnathos saltator. The sequence continues at coordinate 17,562 of NW_020230646.1, read as the reverse complement.
CACCTGAAAAGTGAGGTTTACAAAACAAAACCTGAAATCCAAGAATTGATACAGCGAATAAGGGATGAAATAGATTTGATACCTTTTGAGACGAATCGTAGAGCCATTTCTGCATTCTGTCAAAAATTGACATATTGTCAGGAAATAAATGGCAGCCACTTTCAGCATTTACTTTAACGCACTGAGTAAAATTTATTTTAAAACACGGAGTAAAAGGTTTTGAATCATTAAAGAGAGATGACAGTTTTCAATCGTCTGTTTTGCAACCTATCACGGCTATACATACACATTCACACTTGTTTAGCCACACGCACGCACACACATACGCATGCACGCGCACACACACACACACACACACACACACACACAAGGGATCAGATTCATGCCACTTCCACACAGTTGATCCTGGATAACACTAAGTGCATGAAATTTCTAAATTTGAACGGCCGCCATTTTTAATAAGGGGGTCGTAGCGACTTAAAATTTTAAGGGTGTGTTTGTTATGAAAAGACCTTTCAAATGAGCCCCCACTCGACCCTTAGTCCAATTTAAAATTTTCAACCCCCGCGTACTAGGAGGTGGGGAATGATTCATATCCATGTCGTAGGGTAGCCTTTTTGAAAAATCAAAATACGTGTTTTATCGTTTTTTGATATTTTCATTTTACAAAAATTACTTAAGGGTTTCCACACTTTTGACAAACACTATAAACGGAATATGTAGCTGTAGATGATCTTTAAATTAACTTGTCCTGATCTTCTATACGTTTACAAATATTCACCAATGTGATACTAACAGATACAAACGAATCCAAATTCATCGTGATGACTACTGCGCTAGTAAATTCAATAGGAGAAACAGAGCGTTTCATAATTAATAAAAGACTCTTTTTAATGCTATTATCAAGTGCTAACCATTCTATCCGATATATATTATCCGCTACTTGGAGACTCTGCAAATAAAAACGTAATAAAGTATAGTGTATTAGAAACGCAGTAAAAAAATTTTGTTTATTAGAAATGCAATAAAAATTTAACACATCCACAATACAACACAAATCCAAAAAAAGGTTTAACACATTGAAGACTATGTTTATTTCTATCGATTGCACTTAATTGAAAACTTAATTGACGACCGAATTATTAAAAATTAATAAAAATATGTTTAAAGATCGAAATGCAGATATTCTTCACATTATACCATCAGCTTTCTATCAGCCACATAATCAATTTTTTAAATATACTGCTCAAAAGAATTATGGCATAGATAATTTATTGCCGAAAATTGGCCAACTTTGACTAGCGATTATTTCGCGAGAAATTATTGTAGACTAATAATTTTTTCTCCAAAATGAAGCTTGATGTCCCTATTTTAAGAATATATTTCCATTTTTTGCATGCGATACACTCCTACCCCTGTAACCCCTAACATCTGAGGGCATGTTTGGTATACTGAAAATTGCAAAGTTTGACGGAATGCACGGACGTGGGCAATTCTTTTTGGGAACGCTGTTCGCATCGTCATAAAGTTCAAATTTTTCCCTTCAATTTGAAAAAATGGAGTCGCTACAATTTTTTTTCTCATAGTTACAGCCCTTCAAAAATATCGTTGTTTTTGTTCTTCGAGCCAAGTGTGCACGCATGTGTATGTGTCCGTGACAGAAGAGATAAGGACCCCATGGTTCGTCACTTCCACAATAATTATTGACTCCAAACCCTCTTTTCTTTATACGTGGGTGCATGCACGCGTGTGTGTGTATGCGTGTACGTGCGTCTTTAATACTTGGCCCGAAGTACAAAAACAACGATATTTTTGAAGGGCTGTAACTTTGCGAAAAAAAATTGTAGCGACTCCATTTTTTCTTCAAATTGAAGGGAAAATTTGAATTTTATGACGATGCAAACGGCGTCCCCAAAAAACAGTTGTCCACGTTTGTGCATTCCGTTAAACTTTGCAATTTTCAGTATACCAAACATGCCCTCAGATGTCAAGAGTTACAGGGGTAGGGGTATATCGCATGCAAAAAGTGGAGATACATTCTTAAAGTAGAGTCTTCAAGCTTCATTTTGAAAAAAAAATCATTAGTCTACAATAATTTTTCGCGAAGTAATTGCCAGTCAAATTTGGCCAATTTTCAGCAATAAATTACACAGGCCTGCAAAATTTCAAAATCTTTATGCGTTTTGGATTTCAAAGGTCATTTCCTACGTAATTTTATCTGCTGAATGCGAATCCGGCCTTAGAATTTTCCTATTACATCAGGTTTTCGAGATAATTAGGTTTAAATAGCCAAAAATGCTGTTTTCCACAATATTCAACCGATTACACAGGCCTGTATCATTTTGTGTTTTGGATGTCAAAGGTCATTTCCTGCGTAATTTTGTCCGCTGAATACGAATCCGACCTTAGAATTTTTTTATCACGTCAGGTTTTCGAAATATTGGGTGAGTGCAAAAGTTCGTGTGGAGTTTGTGAGTAAAAGTCACATAGTGATTAGGCAAACAAAAATCTTTATTCAATCAATGATATATTCTCCATCGTTTTCTATAATCTTTTCCCAACGTTCTGGCAGCATACGGATGCCTCGATCATAAAAACTGCGCGGTTTAGATTCGAAGAACGAAGAGACGCCGTTTTTTAAGGCCTCCAAAGAGTCAAAGTTTTTTCCATTTAAATAATTTTGCAATGACCGGAACAAGTAATAGTCAGATGGTGCGATATCAGGAGAATACGGTGGATGCGTTAAGACATCCCATTTCAAGCTCTTCAGTTTGCGCAGCGTCTTTTTCGAAACGTGTGGTCTGGCGTTGTCGTGATGAAAGACGACTCCCTTGCGATTTGACAAAATCGGACGTTTCTCTTTTATTTCTCGATTCAGATTGGTTAATTGGCGACAGTACTTGTCCGAATCAATCGTTTCGCCAGCGGGGAGAAGCTCGAAATAGATTATGCCCTTGCAATCCACCAAACAGAGAGCATCACCTTCATCGGGTGCAAACTGGCCTTTGGCATTGCGTCATCATGCTCACCTGATTGTTTCCATGTCCGTTTGCGCTGAACATTGTTGTAGAGGACCCATTTCTCATCGCCCGTCACTAGTCGATCCAAAAACGACTCGTTATTGAGCCGCCCGAGTAAAGAAACGGCTGCAGAAATTCGCTTGATTTTGTTCTTCTCAGTCAGCAAATGGGGCACCCATATATCGAGCTTCAAATCGAATCCCATCTTTTTTAAACGCCGAAAAGCGGTTGATCGGTCAACGTTTAGTGCTGTAGCAACTTCTTCTGTTGAAATTCGCGGATTATTGAGCACTAAAGTATGCAAAACATCGTCATCAATGTCAGAAGGTCGACCAGAGCGTGGCTCGTCTTCAAGGTTAAATTCTCCGCGCCGAAATTTAGCAAACCATTTTTCCACAGTTCGTTTAGCTGGTGCTTCATCCTGATAAACATCCTGAATGTTTTTTACGGCTGCGGCAACGTTTATTCCCTTCCGAAACTCGTAAAGCATAACATGCCGTAAATGCACCTTATCGATACTCATTTTTAAAATGATATTTCTCGAAGCAGTTTGTATGAAAACAAATGATTTTTTTTTAATAACAGCTGAAGACGTCACCTTTCCAACGTTATATAATATGTAGATGGAAGTATTAATGACAACACTTTACGACGCTTATAACTCCATCTATTGAAACTCCGCACGAACTTTTGCTCTCACCCAATAATTAGGTTTAAATAGCCAAAAATGCCGTTTTTCACTAGGCTACCCAGCCACTGAAGACAAGGCTATATGATCCAGCCACTGAAGGCAAAATTGAAAGGTTGCCCAGACACTGAAGGCAAGGCTAGATGATCTAACCACTGAAGACAAGATTAAAAGGCTACCCAGCCACTGAAGGCAAGACCAGATGATCCAATTACTGAAGACAAAAGCAAAAATGTTAATAAAAGTAGATTTTACTTATCCAGAAATAGAGTCAAAAGAGCATTTTTTGGACTTTTTACTATGAACCACATCAGGAATATCTCGCTTAATACTTCAACAGTAATCTGCTAATATTGTTGTGTCCGAGCCACAAGGTTTGTGACAGCGTCCGTTGTCCGTGAGCCTTAGGCATCTGATGCTGATTTTGACAACTGAACGAAGATTGTTTGGACGACGGAAAATCGATAAGAAGAAAACAACAACAGCTTACAGAGAGTCTCCGGCAAGCTGTCATCGTATACAGACGCGAGAATTGTAGATTAGAGAATTATTCTTGTTTGAAGCTTGAGCGAGTTGCGATGTAAATAGTAAAGCTTGTTATTCTTACGCGAGTATTTTCATTTACCTGAGTGCAAGCATGAGTGCGAGAGTGAGTGTAACATTTTAGGGGCTCGTTCGGGTTCGAATCACAAATCGTCCGGGATCGAATCACAAATCATTCGGGATAAAAATCGCGGGACGTTCAGGATAGTAACGCGAGACGTTTGGGATCGTATCGCGACGCGCATCGCGAGTGAGAGTGACAGTGAGAGAAAGTAAGGATACAGAATGACAACCGAAGCAAGAGGTTACGCAGTTCATAGCCGACGGAAGCGTGTTCATTCAATTGAGCCGAAAGCGACGGGGACGGAGGTGGCAAGCTCCGCAACGTCGGAGGTGTCGGTATTGCAAGATACGCTCCAAGAGATCCGAGCGATGAGGGAGGAACGGCTGCATTTGCTGGAGGAGCTGGAAGCGTAACGGCGGAATGTTACAGGCCAGTCGCTTCCAACTTCTTTAATAACCGGGCAAATTAAAGCCGATATTTTTTACGGAACTGTGTCTTTACGCGAATGTCAATATGAATTGATCGCACGGGCGAATGATTGTGATGAGAATTTTAAAACAATAAATCTCGCGGCAAATTTGCGCGGAAAGGCTCGGGCGGTTTTAGAGGGTATGGAGGAAAATTTTAATTATGCACAATTATGTGCCAGGTTAGAGTTGCGTTTCGGACAATAGGGGTTTTTCAAAATTTTTATACGCAGTTTATTAATAGAAAACAAAAATTTGAGGAAGAAATTACGTCTTACGGGTTGGAAATAGAGCGATTAGCGCGTTTAGCTTATCCCGAAAGTAGGAAAGAAATGAGAACAAAGATAGCTTGTGCGCAATTTATGGGGAAGTAAGGGAATCGCGGGAAAATAAAAATTTTAGTAAGAGGAGAAACTTTGAAAATAAAAGTCAGAGAAAATTTCCTTTTCCAAATTTTGAAAGAAGAGCAGCGAAACAGAATTTTGTAGACAAAAGAAAGCAAGAAGGAAAATGTAGCTGTGGAGGAAAGGAACATTTTAGGTATGAATATCCGAAAAACGCGTTACGACGGGAAAATTAGGGCTGGTCGAGTTCATCGGGGCGAGTTCGACTTTCGAAAGGAATGCTCCGAAAAAAATTAAAGAATTGAATAAGGATAAAACGCGAATAAATAATAAGAGTAGGTAGGATAAGTAGAATAAGTAGAAGGTAGGATAAGTAGAATAAGTAGAATTAAGAATCTTTTCACTTATTATGGAACTTTAGACAGAAGAACATATTTATTTAAATTAGACACGGGCTCTGATGTCTGTTTAGTGAATAGGGAATTAGTAGGAAACAGAAAACGCTCTGAGTTAATTGACAGGTGTAGGTTAGTTTATCCGACAGGAGAGGAAGTTCCTATTAGGAATAAAGTTTATTGTCAAATTCAATTAAGAAGTTTTCGAGGTAAAAATGTCGATGATGGTGATCGACATGGAAGATATGTGTTTATTAGGAGCGGATTTTTTCGAAGCGATAGGAGCAGAACGAATTTTTGAATCTCCCTTTGGAAATTCGTCTTGTAGGATAAAACAGGGAAATTTTTTTTGTTCTCGAGTTTGGAATAAAGAAGAGAACGTTCCAGAAGGCTTAGGAGAATTTTATGAGAGAAACTTAAAGAAGTTAGAAACTTCACAGAAAGAAGATTTTGTGGAATTCTTGAAAGAATTCGGGGATATTTTTGATCGACGAGTAACAGCAGGAAATTGTGTTGAAGTTCAGCATGAAATTCAGCTGTTAGATCCTACTCCGATTAAACAAGCTTCAAGAAGAATTCCTTTCAAAATGCGTGAAAAAGTAGAGAAAATTATGGGAGAAATGGAGAAGCAAGTAGTAGGAGTAATCGAGAAATCTTCTAGTCCGTGGACCTCGCCGGTAGTTATAGTTCCAAAAAAAGATGATACAGTTAGATTTTGTGTTGACTTTAGGAAGTTGAATTCTATTGCGAAGAAAGATTCATATCCGTTGCCTAGAATAGATGATCTTTTAGACCGGTTGTCAGGAAATGAATGGTTTTCTACTTTAGATATAAAAAGTGGGTATTGGCAAATTAAGAATGAAGTAGTTTATTGTATTAGGAAATCGAGTAAGAGCAGGAATAAAGTAGTACATGCAGATAGGTTAGCTTCTTTTAGTGAGAGACAGGAATAGAGAATACATCAGAGACCTGTAAATTTTTAATGGTAAAATTATTTAAACAAAATCTTACATTCATTTTCTTTACTTTAAGGTGTAATTTTGGAGAGCGGTTTCAGAGGACCATATCCGGGAGAAAGAAAAGTGAGAAGGCTGCCTCCCCCCACGGTTTTTGATCGTGGTTTTTCCGGGGCTTTGGGCGAATGCTGAGGCAGGGAATCGGGGTGTTCTTCAAAAGAACGTTGGGTCGTGGACCCAACGTTCTTTTGAAGATTTGTGGCAGCGTCCGTTGTCCGTGAGCCTTAGGCATCTGATTTTGACAACTGAACGAAGATTGTCTGGACGACGGAAAATCGATAAGAAGAAAACAACAACAACAACAACAGCTGAAAGAGAGTCTCCGGCAAGCTGTCATCGTAGACAGACGCGAAAATTGTAGATCAGAGAATTATTCTTGTTTAAAGCTTGAGCGAGTTGCGTTGTAAATAGTAAAGCTTGTTATTCTTACGCGAGTGTTTTCATTTACCTGAGTGCAAGCGCGAGTGCGAGAGTGAGTATAACATTTTGTGAGTGTAACAAAATGTGTACACTTACTCTCGCACTCGCGCTTGCACTCAGGTAAATGAAAACACTAGCGTAAGAATAACAAGTTTACTATTAGGTTGGGGAAAAATAAATATTTTTTCGTTTATTTCAAGGCTTTATTTAATATAGTTAGGATTGTTCGAATTTGGTCAAATAAGCACTGTTTTGTTCTACAATTTGTCGCCATTTTAAAGGTAATTTCATGATCCCTCTTTCATAGAAGCCCTGGTCCTTATTTGCAAAAAACTCGACTAAGCGATTTTCACAGTCTTTTCTTAAAGACAATTTCTTACATTCAAAGAAGTTTTGCAATGACAAAAACAGATGGTAATCGCTTGGTGCCAGGTCCGGACTATAAGGTGGATGCATAAAAACTTCCCAACCAAGCTCCCGGAGTTTTTGACGAGTCACTTATAGACGTATGTGGCCTGGCATTGTCCTGATGAAAAACAATTCCTCTCATAATGACCAATTCTGGCCGCTTCTGGTCGATCGCTAGCTTCAAACGGTCCAATTGTTGACAATAAAGGTCCGAATTTAATTTGGCCATACGAAAGCAGCTCATGGTGGATGATTCCTTTATAGTCCCACCAAACACTCAGCAAAACCTTCCTGGCCGTTAATCCTGGTTTGGCCACCGTTTGAGCCGTTTCGCTGCGCTTTAACCACTATCGTTTTTGCACAATATTGTCATATGTAATCCATTTCTCATCCCCAGTCACCATCCGTTTCAAAAATGGCTCGATTTCGTTCCGTTTGTTCAAGGCTTCGCAGATTGAAATTCAGTCCATCATGTTTTTTTGCGTCAATTCGTGTGGCTCCTAAACATCAAGCTTTTTTTTGAATCCAGCTTTATGCAAATGGTTTAAAACTGTTTTGTGGTCGATCTTCAGCTCCTAGGCGATACTACGACTGCTAATAAGCCGGTCTACTTCGATCATTTCCATAATTTTATTGACATTTTCGACGATGGACTTACCTGTGCGAGATGCATTTTTAACATCAAAATTACCGAAACCGAATCGACGGAACCAAAATTGCGCATGATTGGCCGTGACAGTATCGGGACTATAAACACCATTCACAACTTCAGCCGCTTGGCTTGCATTTTCGCTTTTATCGAAGCAAAATTGTAAAATATACCGAATTTTCTCTTTATTGACGTACGTCTTTTCACGCTATAACTCACAACTTAATCGACAAATCACAAAACCGTTAAAGAATTTTTTTAGTACGGAATATCGCTTTTCCAACGAGTATAAATATTAACCTATGCGATTAATACATCACGTGATATATACCACTAAAGCCATCTAGCGGAAAAATAATGGATTTCTTTTTCCCCAAACTAATATTTACAGCGCAGCTCGCTCAAGCTTTAAACAAGAATAATTCTCTGATCTACAATTCTCGCGTCTGTCATGATGACAGCTTGCCGGAAACTCTCTCTCTGTCAGCTATTGTTTTCTTCTTATCGATATTTTCCGTCGTCCAGACAATCTTCGTTCAGTTGTCAAAATCAGCATCAGATGCCTAAGGCTCACGGACAACGGACGCTGTCACAAACCTTGTGGCTCGGACACAACACTGCTTCCCCTCTTCGAAAAATTGTCGTCTCGACAATTCTCTTACGCAAGATCATCCTCTTCCTTGACTCCAGAAACCTTCATGACTCCTGTCTTACCCCGAGCTGCTGCTACAGGTTACCGGACTCCATGAATTCCTGATCTCAATCAAGGATTCTGAGGATCTTGACTCTTCAGAACATCATCTCTATCCCTGTCCTCTAGGAGGTGATCAGTCTCCAGGACCTTTCTAAAACGATCCGCTTGTTGTTCCGCTTCTTCGTTCGTTTTCTCTTTGGCTCCTCTTCGGACAGGGGGGGGGGAATTCCTGTGGACCCAACGTTCTTTTGAAGAACACCCCAAGTCCCTGCCTCGGCATTCGCCCAAAGCCCCACGGAAAAACCAGGATCAAAAAACCGTGGAGGAAGTAGCCTTCTTGAATAATCGATGGAAAATTGACGATGGAAACGACGGAATCAGAAGAGAATGGGCCATCTTTATCTTGAAACAAAACAACATATACACTTGAACGAGTAAACGCTCTTTATTTAAAAATAATGTTGTAAAACTAAATCTCTCTCTTGTTAACTCGTGCTATCAATTCAAATAATCCGATAAAATCGCGCAACGGAACCGTTCCGTCATAGATATCAGGCTTTAATTTTATTTCGGCTAAAGAAACATTTCTAGAGTGACTTAGGTGTGAAGGTTTCCCGTTGTCCCCGCTCTTCTGTTCTCCGCCAACGCCGCAGTTCAAGAAGCTCCTGCCGCTCCTGTTCTCGCTCCTTGCGAAGCTGTTGCACCTCCCGTAGAAGTGTTCGCAAAGCTCATGCCTCTGTTTCAGCTCCCTGATTTGGCTCCACCATTATCAAATTTGATGCTGCCGTCAAAGCCTGGCTTCGGGTTACTCTTGGCGAATGCATCATAACTCCCTTTCTCGTTCGCACTTCCGTCAGATACCGATGTTGTTTTTTATCCCGGACGATCTGTGATTCGATCCCGGACGAGCCCCCAAAATGTTGCGCTCACTCTCGCACTCGCGCTTGCACTCAGGTAAATGGAAATACTCGCGTAATAAACATGAAGCTTTACTATTTACAGCGCAGCTCGCTCAAGCTTTAAACAAGAATAATTCTCTGATCTACAATTCTCGCATCTGTCTACGATGACAGCTTGCCGGAGACTCTCTCTCTGTCAGCTATTGTTTTCTTCTTATCGATTTTCCGTCGTCCAGACAATCTTCGTTCAGTTGTCAAAATCAGCATCAGATGCCTAAGGCTCAACGGACAACGGACGCTACCACAAACCTTGTGGCTCGGATACAACAATATGAATATCCCATCGACCCTGATATCTTTTCGGCCCTCCATCTCTTTAATATCCTGATTAAATTTTTTCCCTTGTTCCTCGCTTACGCTTCCTAAGCTATATTTAGGGAAGTAGTCAAGATGGCTTTTCAAAAAATATATCTTTAGATTCACATTGCATCCTAATTTCATAAACTTTTCAAGCACGTTATTCACCAATTCTTTATAGTTAGAATCTTTTTTGTTTCCCAAGGAACCCAGAATCACTTTCTTCAATGAAATCCAAGCTTCTCTTTCTAAACAAGTCATTGTTTTATCAAATATCTCGTCTTTAGTAAGTAATCTAATTTGAGGCCCAATAAAAATGCCTTCCTTAATCTTTGCATCAGTGAGATGAGGAAACTTTATACAGAGGTATTTAAAACAATTTCTTTTCTTATGCAGAGCCATCACGAATTGCTTCTGTTACGTCCTGCGGACTCCGCGTACTCTAAATTCGTTATCAAGTAAAGCAAATTAAATTTTATATTATACGACCAAGTGTTCATGTTCCGTGACCCTCTGAGCACAGTGACGTCACACTCAGATATCTCTTTTTTTTTCTTTGTTTTAATTACCGAAGTTTCACTATTTCTGTCAGAAAGATCCGCTGAGTTATTTCAGCCAGATGTTCTCTCCAAATAACCTTGAATAACTTCCTGTTCGGAGCAACAATTTTCTTTGAAGACGGACCGACCAGACAATCTTATGACACTATATGACACTACTAGCCTTTGATCTTCTGAAACTCATACGTTTTCCCACGTTTATTCATAAATTTTTATTGCGCACAACCTCTGCCTAGACCTAGCGAAATTACGAAGATACCCGATCCTTTACAATATTAGGTCTCCCTAAAACCCCACTTTCGAAAAGTTTTGCAACAAAATCCTATACCCATATTTGGACATAAACCTTAGAGCCCTGATGCAACTTCCAAAACCCCACCTTCTCGACCGAGATGACGTTTCGAGTAAAACGAAAAGGCTATACCACTTCTACTTCTCCTCGCGACCGACCCGCAGCCAGGATAGAATCTTTTCTTCAGCACCCCTTCAGGGTCTCTTAACAACCTAGCCTACTAGTGGCTTAGACAGATCAGAGTTTTGCCAGTTGTTAATTATTCCGTGCAACGACCTCGTGCATTTTTGGATCATCGTAAACAATCCAGTGGAAACTAGCTTCCTATTCTTGGCGCAAAACTTGGGTCCATCCTCACAGACACGCAGGAATTACACTCTTCATTTCCGACAAATAGCATAGATCCAGCAGTAAGTTATTTATACTTTCTTTTACCTGACTGACCCCATTCTTTTCATTTTTCTCCTTTTCTTCTCTCTCTTTTCTTTTCTTTTCCTTTTTCTTCCTTTTCTCTATCCCCCTTGGAATGTCTCCTTAATTGTGAAATTCGGTGTCAGTGGCCCAATCTTTCCGAACACAGTCGGACATAACGAACACGGAATTTTGCTCAAATCGCGATTGTTTATACATATATGTATACGTATACATTATAAAATCTTACAAATTTTATTTCATTGTGAACTTCCGTCTAATCATCAATAAAACAAGTTATTTGTAATTGTAAGCCAATCAACTAATTATTTTCAACAAAAAATTCTCCCTTCCCTTAACTATCGTTCACGGTCTTATCCCAGGTAAAAGGATTCAGTTCCTTGACCTAAATAAAGGACAACTGACGTACGTCCACGCCAGATAAAGGGGTCATTCCGATTCTTGATCTGCACTGCAGACTTGCGAGTACGTCGGAGCTGTGAAAGCAAACGTCAAATTACGTTCCTCCTCCAGGACATAACACTTCATTAGACCAAATTTTATGTGCAACAGAGGTAACAAAATTTTATTAGGATTAACTAATATTTCATTCATTACATTTTTCACGCCAGGTTCCAAGCTTTTTCTTACTTTCCATTATTTTCTGTCCAATGAAGTTCTCTGGTTCTACTATTCCATTCACAAAGAAATCATGGGAATTAGGTGAAACCTTGATGTTGTCCTAGAAGCATACATAAAATTTTCAAATCGCCACAAATTAACCAATTGTGTTGTTCATAGTTAATATATCCCAACAATGTTTTTAAGTTTTCATATATTTCTTTTAAATGAACTGAGAGTCCAATAGGTACTGATGCATATATTCCCCCATTGTGAAGGAGAACAGCTTTTAGGCTTCGTCTTGAGGAATCAATGAAAAGTCTCCATTCATTAGCATTATAAGACTTTAATCCCAAAAAATGCATCAAGTCAGATACATTATTGCAGAAAACTAATGAATCTACCATAAAAAAAGGGAATAAATTCTTTTTCATGATGTCTGTGCCGAGGAAACGTTGCTTATGATTCTAACAAATGCCTTTCTTTCAATCTGGATCCCGGTAACTCTGCACTTTCTTTAGATAGACCTATATCTCTTACAAGATCATTTAAAGCAGACTGATTGAAAGGCTTTGGACTATTGTCATCAACCGGATCGATTTCATAAGTTTTAAAATCTACATTGTTCTCAACAGGAATGTCGTTGTCTAAAGATGGTAAAGAAGGGTTCATTGGTGGAGAAGGAATAGGAATATCAGGTCCATGAAAAACAGGTCTTGTAGCGCATGAAAGTGTTGTATAAGAGATGTTTTTCTTATTGCAAGCATTATAGCCCGTGATTTAGCATGAGCAAAAGTAACAGCTAGTTATATGATCAGTTGATTCACGTCAAATCATTGGAATACCAAATCGCATGCCACTTCTTTTTCCTTTCAACCAATATCTCAATCCTTGATAGCAAGTTCTACAAATTGTATGAGGAACCCATGGTTTATTAAGATTTTTTATTTCAATATCAAAATATTGAAAATAACATGTTTCGTTATTTTGAGTTATAGGAACTTTTTGCTTTTGCGGAACGTATTCACCATAGATGTAGCAAAATTTATCAGGATCGTTTTTACACTTGCGCGAAGCTATTTCATTAAAAAAAATGTATGTATTAAAGAGAACAAATGAAATATGTAAATACTCTACACACTTTAAATGATATGTTATGATAAGAAGGAACAGAATATATCAATTTATTATTGCAGCATAGTGTTACAAACGTAATATTGCATTAATTTCACGTCAGTTCTGTGAAGTTCCTACTTTTATCAATGAAATGGCATTAATTACGCAAGTAGTTCAGAATAATCAAGACCCTATTATCATAATTTCCTAAAAAATTTTCACCATGTTAACAATGATGTTTTTAATTGGTGTATAATATTATAAAAATAACTTCCAAAGAATCCTATCTTTTTATTTTCATTTTTTTCTTACTGTGTACAATAAAGTATTATATGTTCTTTCATTTTATTGGTTTCAATTTTTTTAATTTTTAAGTTATAATTATCTCGAAAACCTGACGTGATAGAGAAATTCTAAGGTCGGATTCGTATTCAGTGGACAAAATTTCGTAGGAAATGACCATTGAAATTCAAAACACAAAATCATGCAGACCTATATTATCTATGTCATAATTCTTTTGAGCAGTGTATAATTTCTCATTTATACATTGTTCTATATTTAACTTACAAGTAACACTATCCAACTGTCACTCACCGATTCCAATGACAGGAGGAGGGTCAATAAGGCCGGTTTTTGGGCCCATCTCCGATTGGTCTCAAAGTACGTCATTTTACTCATCTAAGTGGGCCTCATTACATACTGCAAGGATTTTTCCTAATAATGATTTAATTCAGAGAAATAGGCATTTTTATATTTCCATTTTATATGGGTTTTCGTACCTTCGATCAAATGATGCTGGGTTTCATATTGTTAACATTGCTCACGCAAGATCATACTTTCCCAAAAATTGCGTATATATATGCACTACAACATATGTCAGAGCCATCATTTTTCTCGAGGTACTTCGCCTTTAAAATATAATTTTTTGCACACTTTATTATGCTTGCGTCCGCAAAAGAAGAACAAATCCTTTATCTCAAAGAGAATTCCTTCAAAAAAACATCAAAACAGATGAAGATCAACCAAAACTGATGGTTAATGAGACAAAATATATCGTTCATGTGTGACTGCGTCTGCATCAGTGAGGGCCGCCGGCAAAGCAAATCGACCACGACGGTGGCCGCGCGAACTACTGCCGTCGTGGCCGATTTGCTTTGCCGGAGGCCCTCACTGATGCAGACGCAGTCACACATGAACGATATATTTTGTCTCATTAACCATTAGTTTTGGTTGATCTTCATCTGTTTTGATGTTTTTTTGAAGGAATTCTCTTTGAGATAAAGGATTTGTTCTTCTTTTGCGGACGCAAGCATAATAAAGTGTGCAAAAAATTGTATTTTAAAGGCGAAGTACCTCGAGAAAAATGATGGCTCTGACATACGTTGTAGTGCATATATATAGGGTGGTTGATTATTATTAAGTTGCCAACCCGAAATGTGAAGGTAGATTGGGTTAAGATAAACATAAAAGTCCCATACCGTTTTGCGAGATTCGCAATAATTATCGAGTTATTAATGACAGAAATCTGAGGAATGGGAGCGCGTCGACATAGATGATTGGAGAAGCGTTGCAGCTACTCAAGCCACAGCGCGGCCCACTCGACCCAGCAACTGTTGGCGACGTGCGGCGAGACGTAGATCCGGCGAGATAAAACAACGAATAGCGGCGCATTGTCTTTCCCCTCGCCGCGCACCGGCAACAGTTTCTGGATCAACTGGGCCGCGCTGCGGCCTAAGCTGCAACGCTTCTCCAATTATCTATGTCGGCGCGCTCTCATTCCTCAGATTTCTGTCATTAATAACTCGATAATTATTGCGAATCTCGCAAAACGGTATGGGACCTTTATGTTTATCTTAACCAATCTAGCTTCACATTTCGGGTTGGCAACTTATAATCAACCACCCTGTATATGCAGTTTTTGGGAAAGTATGATCTTGTGTGAACAATGTTAACAATATGAAACCCAGCATCATTTGATCGAAGGTACGGAAACCCATGTAAAATGGGAATATAAAAATGCCTATTTTTTTAATTAAATCATTATTAAGAAAAATCCTTACAGTATGTAATGAGGCCCACTTAGATGAGTAAAATGACGTACTTTGAGACCAATCGGAGGTGGGCCCAAAAACCGGCCTTATTGACCTTCCTCCTTTGGCATGCACATTAGTAGAATATTGAAAAATATTTAACACGTGTTTTTTTATATCGTCTGACAACGCATTTTAAGGGTGGAAATCAGCCCTTGATCCTTGAACATGAAAGCACTGTTTCAACCCTTTGTAAATATTACATGTGATTTCCGTCAAACTTGTCTTCCATTGAACTAGTCAGGGAGGAGTTTTTAGGGTCGCTGATTACGAATCTGGATATACGAGGGTGGTCCGATAAGTACTTAGCCTACAAAAGAAAAACGAAAATTTTGGAAAAGTGGCGATTTATTTCTCAACATAGTTTCCTTTTAGCTCGATACACTTGACCCAGCGATGCTCTAATTTCTTTAACCCGTCTGAAAAATACGTTTTTTCGAGGTCTGCAAAGTAGGCCTCCGTGGCGGCGATGACCTCCTCATTCGACTCAAATTTCTGCCCGACGAGTGACTTTTTCAAGTTTGGAAACAAAAAGAAGTCGCACGGGGCCAAATCTGGAGAATACGGTGGATGGGGCAGCAGTTCGTAGCCCAATTCGACCAATTTGACCGTGGCGAGGGCGGAGGTGTGAGCCGGTGCGTTGTCATGGTGGAAGAGCACTTTTTTCTTCGCCAAATGGGGCCGTTTTTTCTGCAATTCGGCGTCGAATCGGCCCAATAATTCGGCATAGTACAGCCCTGTGACCGTTTTGTCCTTCTCCAGGTAGTCGATGTAGATCACACCTTGTGAATCCCAGAAAACGGTGGCCATCACCTTTCCGGCCGATAGGACAGTCTTCGCCTTCTTCGGAGCACGTTCGCCGGGTGAAGTCCACTGTTTCGACTGTTCCTTGGTCTCTGGTGTGTACCAGTGGATCCATGTTTCGTCGACGGTCATGAAACGACGCAGAAACTCCTTCGGATTGCGCTTAAACAGCGTCAAACACTGCTCTGAAGTGGTCTCACGTTGTGCTTGTTGTCTGGAGTGACCAAACGCGGCACCCATCGCGCCGACAGCTTTCTCATGCCCAAAATTTCATGCAGGATATGACCCACGCGGTCTTTTGATATGCCTACTGTCTCAGCTATCTCGCGCACCTTCAATCGGCAGTCTGCCAATACGAGATCGTGGATTTTTGTCATGTTATCCTCCGTGGTAGCCGTTTTCGGGGCACCTGGGCGTGGTTCATCAAAAACCGATGTGCGACCACGTTGAAACTCGTTAAACCAATTTTTGACGGTCGCCATCGAAGGAGAAGAGTCACCGTACACAGCATCCAAGCGCTTTTTTGATTTCGCTGCGCGATTTCCCTTCCAAAAACAAGAATCGAATCACCGGACCGATATTGCTCTTTTTCCATTTTTCTAAAATCCGCGGACCACGGCCCACTTCCACACGCGGTCAAAACAAAACTACGAGTCTGATTCGGCTGAAATTTCGACAATAGCCGTCTACGAGAATGTACTACACGATAGTAAATTTCTCTTGCGATAGTGGCGCCATCGGGCGGTGAGGCTAAGTACTTATCGGACCACCCTCGTATAATTACAAAATTCAAGATGGCGAACCAGATATGGCGGACCGAAATTGTAAAAAGATGGCTGATTCAAACCAATTTTGGTATCTGGAAGATTATGAGGCCTCTAATTACGAATCTGAAGTTGGAAGTCAAAATATAATTCATTTGTCGCACTTTATTATTATTATTATTATTATTACATTATTATTGTAATATGTTTTTACTTGTAAGACTTTAAGAAGGTTTATTGTAAACTTTTAAGGATACTAGTTATATAAATTTTCTGGACGTTAAGATAAACGTTTTGAATATTAATAGATTTTTTGCTGTTCAAGTTCAGAATTTAAATAAATAATATGAATGAATATAATAAGTATACAAATAAATAGAATATAAATAAATGAATAAATATAAAGCTTAAGAGATCAAGATATCTTTATCTATATCTTCAAGATATGTCAGAATATAATTACATATTCCGCTCGATATTGACGGATAATAATCTTTTGGAAGACCAAGTTCCTAATCTGAAAAAACTGACGAGACAGGTCATTTTGAATACCGATTCATTGTTAAATTCATTAAATGTAATTGCCTAAGGCAATATTCTCCTTCACTGATACAAATTCGATCTGTCATATTGCGTCATATTCCGCCATCTGTCATATTCCGCCATCTTGAATTTTGTAATTTTATCTCCAGATTCGTAATTAAAGGTCCCTCTAGACCCTCTAACTCTAAAAATCTCTAGATATCAGAGTTGGTTTAAATCAGCCATCTTTTTAAATTTTGGTTCGCCATATTGAGTCTGCCATCTTGAATTTTGTAATTGTATCTCCAGATTCGTAATCAGCGACCCTAAAAAACTCCTCCCTGACTAGTTCAATGGAAGACAAGTTTGACGGAAATCACATGTAATATTTACAAAGGGTTGAAATAGTGCTTTCATG
>NW_020230645.1:0-68673 GCF_003227715.2 Harpegnathos saltator | reverse complement strand
TCGGATCTTGCCTTGACTGGGTTGGATCATGCTCGGATCTTGCTTTGACTGGTTGGATCATGTAAGATAAGACTATCAGAAATGTTTACGAAATATTTTGTATTTTTATCAAGATTTTGTAAATTTTAGAGCTTTATAACTCGAAAAGTACTTTACTAAAAACATTTGATTATAATGTTTTGGAAAGCTTCTCGAGGTCAGCTACAAGAATATGTAATGAAAGGTAGGGAGTGCTATCTAAAAAAAATTGAGGTAACTTCCACGTTACCTTCAAATGACTCTTCAAGGTCAAATTAATGGTACCATCTTATGGCCTCTTCGAAACCATACAAAACGTGTCTGAGCCATTTTTCTCTAAAATTATAAAAATAAGATAGATATTGGGATAGAAAGATATTGGGATGGACACTTAAAATGGGACCCCGTATAAGAAATGTCCACCTCGTCTGCAGACTGTTATCGCATCAATTGCCAAAATCTTCTGGACGCATCTCACTGTCAGTCCACCAGTCGCATATCGGCTTTATTGAAATACACCGTATTTTACATTTACTTCTACCATATCTAAGAAATCAGTGCCAATCAACATATCGCGTTACAATACTTCATCCGGAACAACATGAACGGATACAGCATAAGAATGCCCGTCTACCATAATTTCTGCTTCAACCAGCCCTAATGTCGTCGCACTATAATTCTTAACCCCACAAACTCTATTTTAGACGCCTGCAAATGTAGGCGACCGATTGACACGTATCATCATATCGCATAATGGAAATATCGCTACCCGTATCCATCAACGCCATAACGACTCGACCGGCTATTGTTACTTCTTTGTATATTTTCTCCACGACACATGTGAAATAGACGCGACTGAATTTTCCCTGCTTTGGTATTCTTCCTTGGGCAACTTGGTGCGATGTATCCATAGCCGCCGCATTCAAAACATTTGGTGCCTTGTTTTTTTGCAGGACAGCCCGCGCTTAAATGTTCCTTAACACCACAATTGAAGCATCGTCGAATACGATATGCTCCTACCTCCGCTGCCCCCGGCATCTCCGTCGGCCCGTCGCAGCCGCTCACCCGCCGACGCCTCCCCGCTACGCTCCTCTTGCCGGCTACGGCTCGGCGCGCCTCGATCTCGTAGAGCCACTCTTTCGAATGCATCGAGAAGTGCATCAGTTGTCGCGAACTTCTGTATGCTTGATAGCGCAAAACAACATCCGGTATGCCATCCACAATATATTCGATTAGCTCGTCCTGATCAACTAGAACACGATTACCCATAATTGTCTTCTCATGGACATACTCACGGAAGCTTTCGTCCTTCTTTCACATACGGCTCTCAAATCTTCGGCGCAACACAACTTTGCTCTCTCGATGCTGGAACATCGCTCTCAATTTGTCTATGAGCTCCTCGAGCGGCAGACCCAAATGTTCCGGTCTCGAATGGAACCGCTACAACGCCTTTTTTTTCAGCCGCATTCTGATCAATACTTTGACCTGATCGTCTTCTAATTGGTAAGTCACTCGCAAAAGTCTCAGTTGTTTCTCCCACGTGTCGAAGCTATTGTTGTGCCATCAAATTCGCTCAGCAGATTCGCTATCGTCGTCATATTCATTCGCATTAGCGCACGCGGCGCTTCCGGCACCCCGACGCCACCATCTCTTGCCATCGCCCCCGTCTCGCCGTCGCGGTTCGCAAGGCCCTCTCGTCGCATCGCACGCAGCATCGCGATCTCTCGGCGGGCCAACTCGAGTTCTCGTTCTGCGAGCTCCTTTTCTCGCGTATAAAAATCAATCTCTCGCCGCCGTAACGCATCCTCACGCCCCTCAACATGACCGGCACCCGCGTCGTCGGAGCCCCCGTCATGCTCCTCCAGTTCAGCCATCCACGAACCCGAGGGATCGACCTCCATCATGCGAGCTATAAGCTCGGCCTTGGCTCCCGCCGTGGTCAACCCGCGCACCCTCAATGCCTCCTTCAGTTTTGTCACCGTAAAAACACTCGGATTGGACATTCCGTATCTGATCGACGTTATCAATCCGCTCGACCAATCACAGAGCTGCACGTCTCTCGAGCCATCGTCATGCAACTGCCAGCTGCGCTCCTCGCAACCGCTCTCTCCGTCGTCACCCGATCCACCAGGATCGCCACCGCTCGCACGAACAGGTCACCCGTCCAACAACCCGCCGCGCACTCTGCAAAACCGGCCTCGCCCGCGCAACACACCGGGCCGCAGGCCGTATACTTCAACGGTCTCTCCACCACGTATCAACTCTGTCTCGAATTCTAGTCCTCTCTGACTCTCTACTGATCCCCTCCGATCGCTCGCCGAACCTCCAGCGATCATCCACCGGTCCTCCGCTGATACCGGACGAGCCCCCAAAATTTGGTGTTATGGTGATATTTATTCTATATTTAAGATATTAGCTTACAAAAGTTGGTCACAGCGGGGCCGTTACAGATCGTTGCTTCGGCACAAAGGATTCTCGATCGAGCACTGTTATTATCGTGACGGCTCGACGTACTCTGTCTGACCTCCTCGCTTGTTTCTCCCGATAAATAACGCCGATCAAGGAAGATTCGCTACAGGCGGGCCATCAGTGCCGTATCGAGGACCTGAGTCCCCATATAGTCCGTAAACTTTCACAATTCTGCGTTTGACATAAACACAATATTTGTTTAAAAGCTCAGAAAGGCCGAAAATAATTTAGTACATCTAGTATTAAAAAGAAAAAAGCGCATATGCTTTTCCTTAATGTACTATAACTTTCTAGTGGGCGCGTATGTGAGTAATGTATCAGCTATCAATTGTATAAAAGAAAGAAACAAATCAATTGTAAAAAGAAAGAAATAGTAATCTGTGATATATGTACTAAAACATCTTCGTGCAATGTATATTTTACGTTTATATAGGACACGCTCGTTTTCGTAAGTAAAAAAAACACGCATGCCAGAAAGTTGAAATGATATATACAGGGTGCACGATTTATCTGAAGACATTGAAATATTTCGAGAATGCATTGGATAAAAAAAAGTGGTTAATAAAAGTTGTTAGCCTCGAAGGGGGACATCCAATGATACCAAACTCGCCCTCCCACCCCACCCCCTGGGGGTGGGGGTTGGGGGCAACTTTGAAATCTTAAATGGAAACCCCAATTTTTTATTACAGATACGGATTCTACACCACAAAATACGTAAATTTTGTCCGAAACTTTTTTTTTGATTCGTGATAGATGGCGCTGTAATCGCAAAAAATTATATTTTCCGCAATTCTCCAGAAATGATCATTGGATTGAGAAATAAAAAATACCTGTTCAATAATTTTAAAGAACATAATAAAAGTTATTCCCCTCCATCCTCTCGGGGTAGGGTGGGTGGTAACGTTCAAATCTGAAATGGGAACCCGAATCGAAGAGGGAACTGCTCGACGCGCCACTGTGGGTGTATGGCGAACTACGGCTTATTATAAAAGACAATGCAATGCCTTATTATAAAAGGCAGTGCAATGCCTACGGCTTATTATAAAAGGCAGTGCAATGCCTACGGCTTATTATAAAAGGCAGTGCAATTGAGATTTGAACGTTACCACCCACCCTACCCCGAGAGGATGGGGGGAATAACTTTTATTATGTTCTTTAAAAATATTGAACAGGTATTTTTTATTTCTCAATCCAATAATCATTTCTGGAGAATTGCGGAAAATATAATTTTTTGCGATTACAGCGCCATCTATCACGAATCAAAAAAAAAGTTTCGAACAAAATTTACGTATTTTGTGGCGTAGAATCCGTATCTGCAATAAAAAATGGGGATTTCCATTTAAAATTTCAAAGTTGCCCCCAACCCCCACCCCCAGGGGGTGGGGTGGGAGGTCGAGTTTGGTATCATTGGATGTCTCCCTTCGAGGCTAACAACTTTCATTAACCACTTTTTTTTATCCAATGCATAGTTCTCGAGATATTTCAATGTCTTCAGATAAATCGTGCACCCTGTATACAGGGTGTCCTATTTTAACCTTCGCATTAAAAAATCTTGAAATCTTCGAGGTCGGCGAAGAAATGTTTAAGACAAAAGTTTTAGGTCTGGATAGGGGAAATACATCAGTGACCTTGACCTTGACCTTGAGGTCAAAATTCGTGGTAGATCAAAGTAATTTTTTTAAATGGAGACCTCAATTTCTTATTACACCGTCTTTTTCTACTAATTAATATAAACTAATAATAATTAATAATTAATATAAACAACATTTTGTCTGAAACATTTTTTATTTGCTTAGTATATTTTGATATATTTGAAGAAAACTTGATAACTTTTTCATCATTTAACTTACAATATCTCGCTAACTATTCGTCGAAAGAAAAAATATTGTATTAGATTTTAATAATTTTCTAATAATTTAATAATTTTAAAATTTCCTAAGGTCGGTAAGTTAACAAAAGTTAGGACACTATTATAGTAATATATTCTTGATAGTAAATGAAATAGAAAAGTCTAATACTATTTTTTCTTTCGACGTATAGTTAGCGAGATATCGTAAGTTAAAAGTGAAATAATTACCAAGTTTTTCTTAAATATCTCAAAATTTATTAAGCACAGAAAAAAATGTTTCAGACAAAAGTTGTTCAAATTAATTGGTAGAAAAAGATAATATAATAAAAAATTGAGATTTCTATTTAAGAAAATTGATTATCAGTGAATATTTCAAAAGTCGTGCCATTTATGGCATGCGTGCTTTTCTTACTTACGAAAACGAGCGTGTCCTATATAAACGTAAAATATACATTGCACGAAGATGTTTTAGTACATATATCACAGATTACTATTTCTTTCTTTTTACAATTGATTTTTTTCTTTCTTTACACAATTGATAAGCTGATACATTGCCTACATACGCGCCCACCAGAAAGTTATAGTATTGGGTGAAGTAAAAAGTTCTAAGCGTTTTTTCTCTTTATTTCGACGATGAAATTAACAAAGTTAGGGTTATCGGATTTAGATCAAATATGCGCCGTTTTGTTCGATAACTTTTGTCCATTTTGAAGGCAATTTCATAATTCCGCGATTGAAGAAGTCCTCGTCCCTATTGGTAAAAAACTTGGCCAGCTCATTTTCACAAGCCTCTCTTGAGATCAGTTTTGTACCATCAAGAAAATTTTGCAAATGCTTGAAAAGGTGATAATCGCTTGGAACCAGGTCGTGGCTATACGGCGGGTGCGATATAACTTCCCATCCAAGCTCTCGGAGTTTCTGGCGCGTCGTCAAAGGTGTGTGCGGCCTGGCGTTGTCTTGATGGAACACAACACCCTTCCTATTGGCCAATTCTGGCCGCTTCTGGTCGATCGCCTGCTTCAATCTGGTTAGTTGTTGACAGTGTAGGTCCGAATTGAGTGACTGGCCCGATGGGAGCAGCTCATAGTGGATGATTCCCTTCCAATCCCACCAAACACACAGTAAAACCTTCTTGGCCGTTAATCCGGGCTTGGCGATCATTTGGACCGGCTCACCGCGCTTGGATCCACGATCTTTTTCGCCTGTTGTTCTCGTATGTGACCTATTTTTCATCGCCAGTCACCATCCTCTTCAAAAATGGGTCGATTTCGTTACGCTTCAGCAAAGAATCGCAGGCATGAATTCGGTCCAAAAGGTTCTTTTGCGTCAATTCGTGTGGCACCCATACATCGAGATTCTTCTTGAGACCAGCCTTATGCAAATGGTTCCAAACGGTTTTCTGGCTAATCTTCAGTTCCTGGGCAATGGAATAAGTGCTCGCCGGTCCGACTCGACGATTTCCATGATTTTATCGACATTTTCGACGATTGGCCTACCAGAGCGTGTCTTATCTTCGACGTCCATATTACCAGAATGGAATCGTTGGAACCACCGCTTTGCTGCTGCATTCGATACTGTATTGAGTCCATAAACAACACAAATTTTTTTGGCCACCTGCTCCGCTTTTTCCTTTTGGTCGTAGTGGTACTGAAGAATATATTGAATTTTCTCTTTTTCTACCTCCATTTTGGAACGCTCTACCACACAACTGGCTTCACCAAACACAAAACTGTCAAAGAACTTTTTTTAAAGCGTTATGTCACCTTTAAGTCGCAGTATAGAATGAACAGATGCGACATATACATCATGAGATATGACCTCACTAAAGCCATCTAGCGGAAAACGCTCAAAACTTTTTACTTAACTCAATATATTAAGTAAAAGCATATGCGCTTTTTTCCTTTTAATACTAGAAGTACTAAATTATTTTCGGCCTTTCTGAGTTTCTAAACAAATATTGTGTTTATGTTAAACGCAGAATTGTGAAAGTTTCTGGACTGTTTATTTAATATTCATTTTAATCTGATAGAAACTTCACAATAATGCTGTCTTGAACATATAATAACAAATTCAATATTTGCTTACAATAGTACAAAAAAGTCAAAAATATTTTAATACACTACTAGTGTAAAGGTCACTTTACACAACGTATTGTTCGCGATAAATTTGGGTTATAAAGGGGGCGGCGCCAAAATCCGGATAAAATTCAATTTGAATTTCCCGCCGTTCTATATTACTGCGAGAGGTCGCGATTAGCGTCCAAATAGCTTGACGCATGTACTAAACATGCATAACCTCGAAACAGTCGCAATGTTGAAACCAAGTGCGGAGTATAATCGAAGAGTCACGATTATCGAAAGTGCTCGTGCTAGGCGCTCAGTGACAGAAATCATTTGATTCTTCGGGTACCCAAGATCGATTGTGTATGATGTCGTCGCGAAGTATAACGAGTTGGAGAAGTCCAACGAAGGTTTCGCAATACCGGCAAGGAAAACTTACTCGAAGGAGCGCGTTATCAGGACGCCCGAAATCATTCAACGGGCTCAGGAACTGATTTTTGAAGATCAAGGGCAGTCGATTCAAAAATTGTCGGCCGTTGTCGGTGTGAGTGAAAAAACTATGCGTCGAGGAGGACCTCCGCTACAAGTCTTATACAATTAAAGTGAGACAGATGCTTTCCAAAGCTGCCAGGACAAAGCGAGTTGAGCGTTGTAACCTGCTTTTATATTCTTTATGAAACAATGCTGCCGGACGCCTCAGGCTTTCTTCTGACGAAAAAATGTTTACTGTCGATGCGAAAATCAATCGAAGGAACGATCGCTGGCTTGCCCATGATCCTGTAGATGTCCCCATTGTTTCCAGAACGAAATTTCCGGCGAATCCCAGACAGCACGCATTAATGAAAAATATTTATGAGAAAGATTCATAAATATTGTGAAAAAATATTTTGCATAAATATGTAGTAAATATTATATACATATTTCGGATAAAGATGTGATGAAGAATATAAAAGGAGTAGAAAAAATATTTAGAATATATTTTGAAAATATTAAGAAAAATATTTATGATTATAAAAGAAAAATATTTTTTGACATCTTTTAATAATATAATATAAATATATATCATAAATATTTTGATCAATAATAGATAAACGTATATGATAAATATTATAATATAATTTTTTTTAATATTTGAAATTAATAGTTGGAATATTATATGCGAGCCTGCCATTTATGATTACATAATTTCCAATATTGTCCGTGCCGGTAAGAGCACCCGATAACGTTTCCGAAGGTATCCTGAGAGTATAACGTTTGCGAACACACCCGAAATCGGGACTACTGATAGAATCCACTAGATGCTTTGAAGCGCCGGATAAAGACCACTCTTTGTACACAGAATACGCACAGATTCGACGGCTGGATAAAAAAGAGCGTGAAACGTAGGAAGAATAATAGCAGTAAGTTCTACGTAATTCACATTATCTTCGTAGTGTTCTTATATAGTATTCCTGCAACGTCAGATTGCAGGCGGCGTAGCGTCAGATATACGAGGTTTTGGAGCATTTTGTTCGATATACCTAACCAAATTTTTCCACCTGGGCGCGTTTTTCCGGTCGAATTCGACCGACCTTGTTATTAACTTTACTTTTTTCTCGATTAATTCTGTATTTTATTTTATTGATTTAGACAAAATATTTTTCATAAAATAACAATAATAATAATTCGTAATTCTCGTTTCGGTCGGATTCGACCAACCATGTGGTACGTCGTGTGATTCTTTGAAGTTGAAAAGTGGTGGACTACGGTGCTCTCTGTAATAATGTGATGTATATGAAAAAGTGGTTAAAATATTTGTTTTGTACTACCACCATACATGGTGGAAAATATATCAGCTATTAAAGTGCCGGTTAAAATGTAATCTAAAACAATGTTATAAAAATATATATATACAAACAGCACAAAATGTGCAAGGGCTGCCGCAGAGATGTAATCTCCTTTGGAGATTTGTACTATTTTAGTAATTGTTAGTAAAGCAGTACTACTAATGCATACATAAATATTGTGCCTAATTGTAGAAGAAAGATTCAAGTAACTCCCTCAAATATGCCACAAGAAGGCAAAGTACATAAACATGTAAGCAAAAGACATTTGTACCGTTCTGCTAAGGAACAAACAAAAATAGATATACAGTTGTTACTGACAAAAGTACAATCCGGTATCAAAGACACAAATGGACAGTGGGTACGGGATGTTGCAAATGATAATTTCCAAGGTAACGATAACTGTAAAACAAAGACCCATACATAGAACGCGTTTACAATCATGTCAGCTCACTAACAAGTTGAATATAGCCAATCAGAAGTGGCTTATAAGCCTTCTGATTGTCTATACTTGACTTGTCAGTGTTGTAACATTGTTGTATGCGCGTTTTGAATATGGGCCAGAAAGTATATTGAAACAGTATAGAAAAATACGTATATGTGTGTAACAGTATAGGTAATAATGTAATATTGTAGCAAGCACAAGTAATGTCATACACTTGCAACACCACAATGAGCCTGGTACAAACATTAGTGACAATGAAAACTCCATTGACAATAATGCATGTGATATTGAGGATGAATATTATTATACTGAAGCAGGTAACAATATGAATAATATGGTAGTTATACAACATAACAGATGAATTTTAGTTGTGCTTGGTAAACGTGATTATTTGTGAATACAATATATTAGGTTGTTCGGAAAGTTCGTTTCAAATTTTTGAAATAAATTAAGAGCGCAATATTTTACACAAAGAGGAACTTTATTGAAGCAAATATGTACCGTTTTGTTCAACGACCTTGGCCCATATTTCAGGAAGCTGCATGATGCCTTTGCTCCAAAATAAATGTTTCTTATTGGCGAAGAATTTATCAAGATGACTTTTGAGGACTTTCAAAGACTCGAATTTCTTGTCCCGAAGAAAATTTTTTAAAGAAAGAAATAGATAGTAGTCAGATGGGGCAAGGTCAGAAGAATATGGAGGATGAGGAAGAACGTCCCATTCGAAGTCTAACAGCTTCCTACGGATAGACATTGCGACGTGAGGTCTGGCGTTATCATGATGGAAAACAATTTCACGCCTGTTGGCCAATTCAGGGCGCTTCCGTGCGATGGCAGTCTTCAGTTCGTCCAGTTGAAGGCTATACTTCGCTGCGTTGATGATCTCGTTTGGTTGAAGAAGCTCATAATATACCGCGCCCTTAAAATCCCACCAGATACTCAGAAGAACCTTTTTCGCGTGAAGCCCCGGCTTGGCCACTGTTTGCGTAGACGCGTCGCTGGTTCCCCACGACCTCTTGCGGCTAACATAATTGTATAGGATCCAACTTTCATCGCCTGTTATGATCCTCTTCAAGAACGGTTCTTTTTGGTGCCGTTGAAGCAGCACGTTCCAGCAACTGCCGTTCATTCATTTCGTGTGGCACACGAATCCAGTCGACTTGAGAATCCTAGCTTCTTCAGATGGTCATGCACAGTGGAAACAGACTTGTGCAGAGTGTCGGCGAGTTCTCTAACTGTCACTCGAGGATTTTCGTGCACGAGATCCATAAGAAGCGTTTCATCAACCTCCTGAGGCCGGTCTGAGCGAGCTTGATCTTGCATGTTGAAATCGCCAGCTTCGAATCTTCGATACCATTTTCGAACTGTCTGGTGAGTGACGCAGGCATCTCCATATACTGAGAACATCTCATTCAGGGTCTGCGAAGCCGTGAAGACACGTTTAAAGCAATATAGCATCACATGACGAAAATGGACTTTTTGGTTCTCCATTTTTCAAACTGATTTCTGACGAAATAGTTGCACTTAGGAAAATCTGCGAAGTTTCCTTAGCGGGCTCATAGATCCGGGAATGTTTGTTGACAAACATAAAATCGTTTAGAGCGCCCTCGTTCTTACTGATTACATTGAAATGTGGAGCGCGCGAAATTTGAAACGAACTTTCCGAATAACCTAATACATTACTTTTTCTGTTTATTTATTATGATATATTATAAATATATCACGTTCTATTTCAGTAACATGGTGTTCTTGAAGTAATGACAGTATATATTTGTCTTACAGATGGTGAAGATATATGCGAGTATAGATACAGTGACAGTGAGAATGACGACGAAGAATGCGTTGCATATGACAATATTGAAATGTCTCGTCAAACTGTACATTATCACAATTTTAATACTGATGATGAGGAATATGTAAAAGCTCGGAAAGTTCGGAAGTTTGGCGTTCGAAACAGTTTAAATTAATGATAACTAATTGGGCTAAGACATTTAGAATACATAATAATGCATTAAATGCTTATTACGGATATTACGTGATTGTACACACATAAATTTTCCGAAAGATTCTCGTACACTTCTTGGCACTCCAAGAACAACTTGTATTAGTAATATGGGCAATGGATATTACTATCATGCAGGATTTACTAAAGCTGTACAACAGACAATAATAGAACGACTAAACTTAAATCATACGTTTAATGATGTTCATGTTCTTATTAATATTGATGGTGCGCCTATAGGATTATCAACTGAAAAAATATTATGGCCTATCCTGTGTATGGATGATAAATTAAGGCGAGTTAAAGTCGTTGGTATTTATTATGGAATTGGTAGACCTGACAATGTCAACGAATATCTAAGTCCTCTTATTAATGAAATTGTACAACTTGTTCACAATGGATATAAATTACAGGACAAAGTGTACAATATCAACATAAAAGCTTTCGTGTGCTCCAGCGAAAGCATTTCTCTTATGTAAATGTAAAATATCATTCAGGATATAATAGTTGTTCTAAATGCACTATTGAAGGTACTAACACAGAAAATCGGATATGCTTTCCAACATATACATCTCATCCATTAAGGGAAGAAACAAAATTTAGAAATCTGCAATACGAAGAATATCAAAAGGGAAACACTGTTTTGACTGAAATTCCTAATTTTAATATAATGTCAAATGTGGTATTAGATAGTATGCATCTTGTATATTTTGGTGTGGTGAAACGTCTTATAATACTATGGATGGTTAAAGGACCACGTATCGTTCGATTATCCAGTTTACAAAAACAGAAAATTTCCACTAAACTTGAAAGTATTTTGAACATTTTACCAAATGATTTTGTAAAACGATCTAGATCATTAACGCATTGGCATAAGTGGAAAGCAACGGAATTTCGACATTTTTTACTATATAGTGGACCTGTAGTTTTGAAAGATATTGTAGCTGCAAATGTTTACGACCATTTCATTATGTTGCATGCAGCTATAACAATTTTTAATGATCCAATATTGATAAAAGACGAGAAAAATTTAGAATCAGCTCATTACCTTTTACGAACTTTTGTTACACAATTTGCAAACATATATGGTCCTGAAAACGTTACGTTTAATGTTCACAATCTCATTTATGTGATCTCATTTATGTGATGAAGTAAGATTTTTTAAAGCTACCTTGGATTCATTAAGTTCTTTTCCATTTGAAAGCTATATCTGTACTATAAAAAATATGCTACGTAAAGGAGAAACGCCTTTACAGCAAATTGCGCGAAGATTTGAAGAACGTAGTGATACAAATTTCGAAACTTATCCCGTACAAGATCGCAACTCCATTAGATTAGAAAAACGTTATGTCAATATGATAACAAATACATACAATGCCGAATTTCATATATTAAAAACACCTATCTATTCACTTAATTGTACTGACAAGAAAAATGATTGTGTAATGCTTCGAGATGGAACTATTATTACTGTAAGAAGTTTTGCAATTTTGGACACTGAAATAGTTGCAATAGGACGAAAATTAAAACCTCAGCAAGTCTTATATAATAATCCATTACCGTCCGACTCGTTAGACATTACAATTGTTAAAGATAAGAATAACCCAGTATGCACGTGGAACTGTAATGCTATTTATAAAAAAATGTTTGAGATACCCTATAAATATTTAGATTATTAGAAATTGCATAGTAGTTTTACCTATACTGCATACGTAAAACAATGTATGATCTATATGTCTTAGGCCTGTATGTCTTTACTATGCTTATAAAGCTTGTACGACCCATGTGATTCCAGCCTAAAACGATGAAGGTTAAGCAATCTGCATTATATAGAAATAGAACAATAAAACAAACATTGCCTACTGTAACTAAAGTTATGTCTAATTATATATTATATCTGTGTTGAAACACATATATAAATGCGTTGAGGGTATTTTGTGCTGCTTGAATAAATAAAACGAATGTTTACACATGAAGTAATTTGTCACTATGTAAAAGAGAACAAAGTACTCTACACTCTTTAAAACCTTATCGTTATCAATTGCACAATGTTTTTCTGATAGTATTGCAGTATATTGATAAGTACAAGAAAGTTTGGATATTTGAAATGCATAATTTCATGTATATGTTATATAACGATAATTATAATTCTGTTTCAGCGGAGAATGTTTTCTCTGTTAAGTTTTGTAGAGCCGGAAGCGCCCGAGGTTGTACCAACAGCATGGTTACATGAAGAAAAATTGACAGTGAAATGGCCACCATATGATGACACCAGACAAATATGGAAAGCAATAATGAATCGTGATAACCCACAAGATAATTGGCAAACGTATTCCTACGAAAAAATGTTGTTCCGAAGTGGTAAGCAACCTTGCAGGCACAATGTAACAGGTACCCAGGTTTACCCAGTAAGCAAATTGACCGCAGATTGCGTGCAAATTTGCAGCAAACTTGACCAAATCCCCACACCAGAACCATAGCCATCTGTGTCCGCATTCGGCTACGGTTTTTGCGACAAGGCTTACTGCCGGGCAACTTTCAGCAAAAATCGCGCAAACCTTGCCGCGCCCGGGCAACTTGCAGCAGACTCTGTTGCATATTTGATAGCAGCTTGGTAACAGAATTTTATAATACAGGTCCTATATCTTTGTTGCCTATCTGCCATAAAAAATGGATAGCAAGCTTTGCTCGGAATTTGTTCGCTCAGGTTTGGCTATCTGGGTTACATGCTGTGTTTGTTGGGAACATTGTTATGTGTGAATAGAATTTAATAAATATAGTACAGAGCAAATGAGAGAAAATTATAACTTGTGGTTTGTCATCATATCAGGTGTAGTAAAAAGAAATCTATTATTTTTGCATGAAATTGAAGGCTTTAATTACCATAGTTAGAATGATCCGATTTAGATCAAATATGCGCCGTTTTGTTCGATAACTTGTTGCCATTTTGAAGGTAATTTCATTATGCCTCTCTCATAGAAGCCCTCGTCCCTATTGGTAAAAAATTGAGACAGTCGATTTTCACAAGCCTCTCTTGAAGCGAATTTTTCACCAGCAAAATTGTTCGCCATGGACAGGAACAGATGGTAATCACTTGGTGCCAGGTCCGGACTATAAGGTGGATGCATAAGAACCTCCCAACCAAGCTCCCGGAGCTTCTGGCGAGTCACTATCGATGTGTGTGGCCTGGCGTTGTCCTGATGGAACATAATTCCTCTTCTATTGGCCAAAGCTGACCGCTTCTGGGCGATTGCTTCCTTCAGACGGTCCAATTGTTGACAGTACCGAGTTAAGAGTTTTGCCGTAGGGGAGCAGCTCATAGTAGATAATTCCCTGCCAATCCAACCAAACACACAGCAAAACCTTCCTGGCCATCAATCCTGGCTTGGCCACCGTTTCCGCCGGCTCACCGCGATTCGACCACGACCGTTTTCGCTTGACGTTGTCGTAAGTGATCCACTTTTCATCACCAGTGACCAACCGCTTCAGAAATGGGTCGATTTTGTTGCGATTCAGCAGCGATTCGCAGATGGAAATTCGGTCCATGAGGTTTTTTTTCGTTAACTCGTGTGGCACCCATACATCGAGCTTCTTTTTGTATCCAGCTTTATTCAAATGATTCCAAACGGTTTTTCGTGCAATCTTTAGCTCTAGGACAATTGAAACAGTGCTTACATGACGGTCGGACTCGACAATGTCCATGATTTTATCGATATTTTCGACAATTGGCCTTCCAGTGCGTGGTGCATCTTTGACATCGAAATTACCGTACGGGATCGACGAAACCAAAATTGCGCATGATTGGCTGTTACAGTATCAGGACCATAAAACACTATTCACATTTTCAGCCGCCTGGCTTGCGTTTTCGCCTTTATCGAAGAAAAACTGTAAAATATAGCGTATTTTCTCTTTGCTAGTGTCCACCTTTGACGCGCGCTCAAATAAAACTGAGTCAACTAATCACAAAACTGTCAGAAAAGTTTTTTTAGTACGAAATCTCATCTTTCTAACGCCATCTAGTGGAACCCGACCGGACTTATACAACGCGAGATACAGATAACAAAAGCCATCTATTGGAAAAATAATGGATTTCTTTTTACTACACCTGATATATTATATTATACAAAAGAAGTGATATATTAAAACAATACTGCCAACTGAGAAATCGTATACTTAATATTTTTAGAAATCTCAAATTCAAATTATTTCCTTTTTTTAAGATACATATTATGTACATAACATAAGTTTTTACAAGTAAAAATGATATCGTGTTATAAAAATTTAACACATTTATTAATAGTGTCCAATATTTAAAAAAGATATCTTTCTAAAGGTTATTATTATTTGTACGTAATATAAGTTTTTACAAGTAAAAATGATATCGTATTATAAAAATTTAACACGTTTATTAATAGTGTCCAATATTTAAAAAAGATATCTTTTTAAAGGTTATTATTATTCAAGAAAATTTAAGAAAAACTAACTACAAAAGATGTCAATAACATAAATTTTTACAAAATTTATCATTATTTATTAGAACACTGAGTTATATGATACTATTTACTGGGATGTCACGGTTATTACTATTTTTAATAATAACAGCAATGCAAGTAACGTGCGTTAACTTATTAACTTTATATTAAATTAAAAAATAAACAAAAAAAATCCAAACATACAAGGAATTGAAAAAAAATTATAAAGATTCACCAAAAATTAGAAAACCTCTGGCGCGTCTAATTTTTGGTGAATCTTCATAATTTTTTTTTAATTCCTTGTATGTTCAGATTTTTTTGTTTATTTTTTAATTTAATATAAAGTTAATAAGTTAACGCACGTTACTTGCATTGCTGTCATTGTTAAAAATAGTAATAACCGTGACATCCCAGTAAATAGTATCATATAACTCAGTGTTCTAATAAATAATGATAAATTTTGTAAAAATTTATGATATTGACATCTTTTGTAGTTAGTTTTTCTTGAATTTTCTTGAATAATAATAACCTTTAAAAAGATATCTTTTTAAATATTGGACACTATTAATAAAAGTGTTAAATTTTTATAACACAATATCATTTTTACTTGTAAAAACTTATGTTACGTACAAATAATAATAACCTTTAGAAATATATCTTTTTTAAATATTGGACACTATTAACAAACGTGTTAAATTTTTATAACACGATATCATTTTTACTTGTAAAAACTTATGTTATGTACATAATATGTATCTTAAGAAAAGGAAATAATTTGAATTTGAGATTTCTAAAAATATTAAGTATACGATTTCTCAGTTGGCGGTACTGTTTTAATATATTACTTCTTTTGTACAATATAATATATATTATATATCTACATATCATATAACTGTCCTGCTACTGATACTTTAGTTGTTGGGACAGTAAATTTTACATGTAAATAAATGTTACTTGTAAAAGTTTATGGCAATATATATTAGGTTTCTGAGTTGGCGCTATTGTCTAATATATCACTTGTTTTGTATGAATATTACATCGAAAATATTGTTCAATTTTTGCAGAGAAGGCATGTCGTTGTAATCGGTGTCCACGGTCTTAATGATCACGTTGCTCCTTTTTTTGTTCACGTAGGGGAAATCCTCATGGATACCCCCGACCCTTGGGGGGAGTCGGGAATTATGCCGGACTCTTACCGGCTAAAACCCCTGCAGGATGTCTACCGTCCGGACCGTGGTGGAAGGAATCAAGGGAACTACTCCCATAATCCTTCTCCGACACCCCGGCCCCAGGGCTCACTATCAGACCCCCACGCCTATGTACCGCGCCCTCTCCCACTCCGGGAGCTTGGGGGCACGGTCCCTCGGCCAGTTTCCCGCCCGGGTTGGCCTTCGGTTCCTATTAAGGAGAGGGGGGACATCCATCCTCTCTCCTGCTAACTTCCTTCACTACTTGAGGGGGAACAGGGGAGTGGGCCCGTCCCCGAACGGGTCACCACTCCCCCCTGACCAGCCTGTTCATGACACACGCGGGGGAAGTCGGTCTAGCCTCGACTTCCCCCGCGTGGACGGAGACGAGCCCGAGGCAGCAGAGGGAGTCCCCAATCAATCGGGGGCTTCCCCCGCCGGCTCGGCCGGCGCCACCTCGAGCTCACTGCCCATTCCCGGGAAGCGTCGCTCTGAAACCCGCCGCGGGGAGCGGTGGATTCTTGGACATCACGTCCCTGCAGAAGGAGGCCGCTGCCTTCCCACCCCTCCTCGCTCCCGCACGTGGCCTTGACCATGTGCGGGAGCGAGAGCTCATCCTCCCGGCACCCCATTGCCCAGGCGAGGACACGGCGTTGTGGAGCCCATGCCTGACATTCCGTCAGGGTGTGCTCCGCCATGTCTTCCAATCCCGGGCAGTGGTGGCATCGGTTGGTGGGCTCCTTCCTGATCCAGTGCAGGTACCGACGGAAGCACCCGTGCCCGGTCAGCACCTGCACCAGATGGAAGATATGTCCGCATCCCACCCTGCACACCACCTTAGGAAGGCAGGGGCGGCCAGCCTCGGCCGTTCGGAGCCCTGACCCCCGAGGATCGGATAACAGGTCAGACCACTTCCCCAGGAATCGGGCTCTGGCCTGGCACTTCAGGGCCTTCAGGCCCCTGGCCGTTAGCTCTCCCTCTTCGCGGAGCTCCCGCACTCTCCAATAGAGAATACTTCGCTTCTCTGCGAGGAGCTCCACGGGAGGGGAGCCGGCCAGGGTGGTCGCCGCTATGTAACTTACAGTGCGGTACCTCCGGGTGGCCCTTACGACCACCGGCCGCAGCGCCTTGCGCATGAGGCGCTTGGAGCAGCCGGTGACCATTAACTGGGGCGCCCAGATGAGCGCCCCGTATAGGGCCAGCGAGAGCACCGCACCGACATACAGGTGGCGAGCCCTCCAGCCTGGGCTCCCCTGGGCGCGCATCAGTTTGGCCACGGTCAAACCAGCCTTGCGCACCCGGGGGGCCAGCTGCCTAAAATGAGGCCCGAAGTCTCATTTTGTTGGGGAGGGGACCGGCTCGGTCCCCTCCCATTCCGGGTCCCTCGTTGGGGAGGAGACCGGCCCGATCCCCTTCCTCTCCGGATCCCCCGTTGGGGAGGAGACCGGCCCGGTCCCCTCCACTTCAGGGTCCCTCGTTGGGAAGGGGAACGGACCAGTCCTTCCCTGCGCTGTGCGGAGTCCGTTGGATCTTCGAGCCTCCCCCGCCATCGTCACCGCTTTCCCCGCTGGGAGGCCTGTTTGGGCTCCCCTTTCGGCATCTGTCTTCCTTCTTTTCGCCCTCCTCTTCTTTTCCTCTTCCCAGGAGGGGAGGGTTTTCAGGCAGGTCCTGCGATCTTATAATCGGCTGGCTTGCCCGCATCGGCACATATTGGGCAGTGTGCCGCAGCCGCCTCGCAGCCTCCGGCGCGGTGGCCTGGGTTACCGCAGCAGTAACACAAACCGCTGGGGTCGACGGCGCTCGTGCACCGCTCGCGCACGTGGCTCCACTCCAAGCTGCGGAAGTACAACTGCGCGCGAGCGGGCAGCGCCGTCACCCCGGCACGGGTCCACCCCACCGGACTCACTCCGCGGCAGTGACGTTAGCGGCCACCGCCAGCGGACACCGCACCAGGACCGTCCCTGTCCCTCGCTGGAGACCCTTATCTCGCCCACGGAGACCTCCTCTGCCGAGCAACTCCCAGCAAGGGCCACTGCGACCGCCACCTCGTCGGCCCCGGTCGTCACGTCCAAGCCGGTCAGTCGCACAGCCGCGACCTTGACCGATCTCTGGACGCGGTAGCCGGGGGCTTTCTCCGTCGCCAGCTTGCAGAGTTCCTCCGCAAGCTAGTCGGCAGATGCCCCCGCGTTGAGGTCAGGCACCTCGATCACGAGCCCCCCCATTCAGGGCCTGGCGAATCCGAAAGGAGCAGGCGATCCCCAGATCTACCAGGTGAATACGGCGCCTGGCCTCTCCCATGAACTCATGGTATTTTCCGCGGGGGCAGACGACGGTGACGGCCGTTGCTTTCGGCGGCCTCGGCTTCACCTGCTCCATGGCTTGCACCCCCCTCCTGGGTGTAGGAATTTGTACGGTAGGGGGATGTGGACCACCGTTCTCCCTCTCCTCTTCCCGAGTCCGCCTCCTTTCCTTTCTCCCTAGGACCTTCGTCCAATGTTCTCCCTCAGGTATTTGCTGGGAAGTGGACGAAGGGTTGTCTAGCTGGCTCCTGAGCAGCATCCCTGATTAGAGGACCCGCCTCAGAACGCGCGCCGAAATCCCCATTCCTGCTACTCCGTCGCCTTTCGCCTTCTTGGCGGAGACTGCTCCGGGTCTTTGCTAGCCCTCAGCTGGAGTCTGTTGCAGTCCAGCCGCCTGTTGTTGCCTCTTTTTCCTCCTTTGCAGCCTCTTCCGCTCCTGCTTCTACCTTCTCCTCTCCCTCTTCTTCTTCTCCTCTGCAGTCGCTTCTTGTTCCGTCGGAGGGGCACGATTCGGCTGCTGGAGAGCTCCAGATGCTGCTGTCTGGGTCCTCCTTCTGGGTGCTGGTGTCGGAGTCCCAGGTTCCCTGGCCGGGGCCGCTCTGACCCTGGCCCTCTCATCCACCAGGCGGTCCAGCTGCTCCGTAAGTCGGGCATAATTAACCTGTCCCTCCGAAATCTTCACTCTCTTATTCACCAGGCAGATGATCCTGCCTGTAAGTTTGGTCTGGTAAGTTGGAGGCCTGCTCCTTCGGGGTGAGGTTGGAGCAGGCCAGCGAAGTGTCCAGCTCCCTCCCCACCCTCTAGAGTGGCGGCTTCCAGGCCGGGCCAAGTGCCTCCTCCGGCAGGATATCGAGGTGAAAATGAGAGCTCCTACCTCCTGACCACTAGTCACTTCGTATCTACCATCCGCGAAAAAATCACTCGAAGGTGCTGAGCCCATGGACAGGTTGCTACACCTATACTTGAGAGTCTCTGAGCCCGAAGGCTCGGTGTTTAAAATAGATGTGGTCATCATTTTTGGCCCCACGAATGTGGCAGGACAGGGGCGTCGATCCCGGACAGAGCCCCCGCATTACCCGGGATAAGGCTGGCGTGTCCCCGTGGTGCGCCAGGTTCGCACGGGTGAGGGTCCACTAGCGACAGGTCACGCACCTGTCATTCATCCCATAAGTGTGGAACTATCCACTGTAGGATTACGTGGTCTTTTATTGAGGGCCCACCTCGCAATCCAGCCAATTAAGGCAAGACCCCCGGCCCTCGAGACATGACCTAGGGTTACAGTATAATAGGCTAGGGTACGCCGGGGTTCGCCTGGATCCCCCGTACCAGGATGCCGAAATACCCTGGCCCCTGACGCCCACCCCCCTACTCACCCCAATCCCCCTACCACAAAACTCACCCTCCCCTGAACCCGAGGTGCTATTAGCGGGCGATCCTCCTTACCGGGCCCTCCCTTCGGTTGGACCGAAGGTACTACCGCAGTGGATCACGAGTACACCTGTGTCTCCTCACCACGACAAGGTGGCACCATGTCGAGGAGAAAAAAGAGGGCTCTCTTGTGGTCCCCTTCCCCACCCAATGACCAGTAACCTGGCACAACCAACGACCATCCCTTCCGAGTGGGCCCCGATGCTCGACGGTCTTCGCCTGACGGATCAGGTCGCCCGCTCCCCGCGGGTTCCCCGTTGTCGACTATCTCCAGCCACCGAACACCAGAGTACTCCCACTCAGAGGGATAACCCCCGGGTGTGTGCACCTTCGGCGAGCAGACTGACTCATCTGGCATTAGCATTCTCTCCGGCACTGCGGCGCTGACGGCCCCATCCACCATCGTCACAACCCCAGTCCATTGAGGATGCCGCGCCATCGCCAGCCCCTCTTCCGGAACCCCTCTCCCCCATACACACATTCATACTGGATGGCTACACCTTCCCACGCCCTTGTGGAGCCCACCCCGTCACCCCGCGGGCATTCCAGACTACCCCATCGAACGAGCCCCCCGAGCATCGAAGGACTTCGGCTTGACGGATCAGGGAGTGCACTACAGTGCTTGCTCGCTGTTGCCGACTATCCGCCGTCCCCTGATACTCGAAGGTCCTCCTAGTTTCTAAGGGCATTGGCCTAACGGATCAGGAGGTGCGCGACAGCGCTTGCTTCCCGTCGCCGACTATTCGCCACCCCCGGGAACCAGAGGTGCCCGATTTGATGGTGGAGCCTGAAACCCCAGGGCCCGCAGCGCACTCCACCGGGTGTTGCCTTTCGATAGCTCTCGTGCAGAGGAATTAAACCTCACGAGTTCTGCCGCGAGGACTTCATACAATCGGCTGCCTCACTAGGCTAACGAGGCCGACACCCCGGATTTGTTCTTCGAGGTTCTTCCTTCTTCCTGTTCGGTGTCTGGGAAACCAGACTCACGAGCTCGAACGCCCGACCGGTTTGTTAACGAAGTTTTCATCTCCAGTTTGGTCACCCTGAGGCTTACGAGTCCAAACGACCGGTTTTGATCGGAGTTTTCTTCTTCGGTTTGGTTGCCATGCCGCTAACGAGCCCAGGGTTTTTGCATTGGGTTTCTTTCCCCTTATTCGGATGCCTAGCACCGCCAGACGGGTCCGATCATCCGGGTTTTTGTATTGGGTTTTCCCTCCCCTCGTCCGGATGTATGGCACCGCCATACTAACGAGCCCGATCGCCCAGGTTTGGTATGGGGCTTTTCCTCCCCTGGAAGTCGGTGCCCCCGAAGTCAAACTCTTGAGCCCTCGCCCGGGTTTGGTATCGGAGTTTCTTCTCCGGAATAGGTCGTCCTAGGGCTAGCGAGCCCACTAGCCCAGGTTTTTCCAATAGGTGTCCTTCCCCTCGTCGGGTTGTCTGGCAGCTTCCCAGACTAACGAGCCCGGTGCCTGGGTTTTTCCAATGGGTTTTCCATTCCCTCGTTCGGTGTCTGACTACAGACTAACGAGCCCGATCGCCCGTATACCCATCCCCTTCCTAGAAAAGGAATGGGCCGGTCGCTCTTAGTAATCACTCTCCTAGGTTCACCCTCGACTTGGAATCCTAAGATTCCAAGTCGAGCCCATCGCCTAGAATCATTGTGGCCATCAAACTCCTGCTCCACAACAAGGTGGCGACCGTCGCAGAAGGATCATATAGCTTCTCACATTGTCATACAGAAGATGTAACAACTATTCCCGCTTCTTATGCCCCTTTATATACACAAGTTAATATGCGACATCTTCAAGCTCGCTATATATATCACCTACCACAGCTGTAGTAATCAAATGTTCAGCTCTGCAGTATTTGACGGTTCCATCTTTCCATCGTAATCCATGATGATTAGCCGTTAACGAGTAGGCCCTCGATTTGTCTGATCTTGTAAGCAGATGCTATGGCATCGGACTCGATGAAGATGTAGTGTGAAAGAATAGTTCCATTCTTCAGTATCGCCGCTTCTTTTACAATAAATCTCTTTCCAACCATGTACCCTTGTAGATCCACAAAAGTCGGCACATCCATGGTGAAATATTCTTCCACATGTCCGGAAGAGAAACGTTGTTTATAGCACTTTATTGAATGTATTATTCTTTTCTCGTACATACTTTCTGATGTTAGTTAAGTTTGCGCATTATGTTAGTTAGCGGGCTGTATTCAACTACACGATCATGCAGGATGAGACAATATGCGGTAATATTCGGCGGTATATTCTCCTTACACTCAAATTCTATGCGCACATCCACGGTGGCACTCTTGACGGACTCATTTTGACGCGAACAATCGATAACCACGAAAGGAACTAGCCGCCGAAGTCGGTAAGTGCTAACCATACCTCAGTATTGTCGCATCCATAATACGATTTAGGAAAACGTCTATACATATCATAAAGCACGGCGTATTTATTTTTTGTAAAGTTCAAATTCATGTCGTCGTACGAATAACCCTCTGAATTCAGATAGAGCTTCGCATTGATCAATTTGCAGTCATCGAAACAAGTTATATTTTCCGACATGACATTCTTTCGGCCAGTCTGCAGCGCAAAGATAACGTATCGAGGTTTCTCCAAATTAGTAGCAGTTTTGACGGTCCACAGGTATTTGGTCGTGCTTTGCAGTAGAGAAAATTCATACAGATCCCACGAACGGAAACTCATACTCAGGTATTGTCCGTTCTCCAAAGTTTTCAGCATGGAAAGTTTATTGATATCGTTCAAGATTACGTGAGGCATTCGCCATTGTATCTTGAATAGCTCAATCTTAGGATCCAACGCTGAAGATCCTAGACTGTTGTTGTCGCTGTGAGATCGTAATAGAATCAATTCGTGATGCGCGTTAATCATTATACGCTTGTAGTTTTCATAGAATCCTTGCAACACGCTAAGTGATATACAAAAATTGAAGTACCCGTCCGATGAAATAGTGTCAGACGTATTGTTACGTCCTGCAGACTTTGCGCATTCTAGACCTCTTTTATAAGCAAGGAAAATTTAATTTATTATTATTATTATTTATTTTGTTATTACACGACGCGATGACTCTAAAATCTTTGAAAATTCCAATCTCCAAACCAACTCCGATCTTGTTCCCACGCGCTCAGTCTACGTTAACAATATCGCGACATCCTACTTAAAAAATATCGATATTTGCTTTTTAAGATAGCTGCCACGTTTTGTAAACTATCTAAATCCTCTTATTGCCACATGCTCCCTATCTCCTAAAAAAGAAGTTTATCTTATGCTCTTGACTTAACCTCTCAAAAACATTCGAAGCAGTCCTATGACCATATTTGGGCATAAAAAATTAGACCCCACTCCGTCAACCGAGCTGACTTTTTGAGAAAAGTCAAAAGTCTCAGCCACTTCTCGCCGAGCCAGCAGCCAAGAAAGAAGCTCCTCTTAAACCACTTAGTGTCCAGTGCATATAACAAGTTACATTTTTCACTCATTCGGTTCTCTATAAATTGGCTCGGTTGACTCACTATCATCACCAACTGTAACCAGTCTTCACACCAACTCCGAAAATACGGACGCCGTCCAGAACTTAAGACTGTCATCATAGTATCTGGACCCAAAGTCGAGGCCGACAACAGGCTATTATCCTTCACCCAAAGGAAACAACCATATGGCAACAGTAAGCCTTTCTTTTTGTTTTTTCATCTATTGCTTTTTTCTCTCACTACCTACTCTCTTTTCTTATCTTTCTTCTCTCTCGTTTTTCTTTCCTTTTTCTCCCTTTCTCTATACCCCTTGGCATATCTCCTTAATTGTGGAATCCAATTGCAGTGGCTCAATGTTATCAAGTTCAAACGGACCTAACTACCTCGGAAAAATACGAAAACCGCGAAGATTTTGAAGTCGCCTCATTAGAATTTGCATTAAAAGATCGCCCGGACTACATTGTTCGCCATAACGAACTAGAAGTTTCAAGATTTGCACGTTCTCATCTGTTGTTCCTCTCCGATTATCCCCCCGGAACTCTTCCTATATCTTACTTCCTAACATCCCTGAGTCCCACCGACGACCGATCTCCTATAGCTTCTCCTTTACTTTGAAGCCCATCTCCGACACCTTCCCCTCCAACCTCACTTCTACGAGGGGATATGCGAGGCTTCCACGCGGCCTTACTCCGTGGCCTCATTCCCATTTATTCTTCCTCTCCCTCGGAGGCATCCTCACGTCGAACTTCTCCACGCGCTTCCCCGACACCTGATCTTCCCGTATCTGAATATCCCTCGGAATAATTAAAAGTTGCCGCTAGAACCGCGACCACACACACACACACAATATATATACAGGGTGTTTGATAGCTAATCATGCAAACGAAGTGGAGATAGATTAGGTGTAGCTGAGAAGAAAAGTCATGTACCATAATGTCAAATTGGCAATAGTTATCGAGTTATTAATTAAAACATGTGAGCCAATGAGCGCGTAGAGAGCGGAGGGCGACCGCAGTAAGCACATAGACATTTGATACAG
Source organism: Harpegnathos saltator (assembly GCF_003227715.2). Taxonomy (NCBI): domain Eukaryota; kingdom Metazoa; phylum Arthropoda; class Insecta; order Hymenoptera; family Formicidae; genus Harpegnathos; species Harpegnathos saltator. The sequence continues at coordinate 44,086 of NW_020230645.1, read as the reverse complement.
GCGGAGTCAGCGAGTGGCAGTAGGCGAGCGCGCGCGGCGAGGGGCAACATAAACAACAAGAGGTGAACGCGCGCGACGAGGAGCGAGTGAGCGCAAGCGACAAGAGGCGAGCGAACGCGACGCTGAGCGAGCGAGCTATAAGGAAAAAGCTGTAAAGAAAAAGCTCGCTCGCTCCTCGTCGCGCGCGATTGCCACTTGTTGTTTACGTTGCCCCTCGCCGCGCGCGCTTGCCTACCGCCACTCACTGACTCCGCCTGTATCAAATGTCTACGTGCTTACTGCGGCCGCCCTCTGCTCTCTACGCGCTCGTTGGCTCACATGTTTTAATTAATAACTCGGTAACTATTGCCAATTTGACATTATGGTACATGACTTTTTTTCTCGGCTACACCCGATCTATCTCCAACTTTCGTCTGCATGTCAGCTATCAAACACCCTGTGTAATTGCACAACGTATATATCTTAAAATCGCATTTCATTGCAACTTAAAATTAATACTTATATCAATAAATGCACAATTTGTAATTAGTACGCAGCCACGCGTCATATATAATTATTTAACGTAAAAATCCTCCCTTTCCTGAACCGTCGCTCACGGTCCTACCCCAGGTAAAGGGATTCAGTTCCCTGACCTAAATAAAGGACCACCGACGTACGTCCGCGCCAGATAAAGGGATCATTCCGATCCTTGATTCTTTTTCTTTGGTCACGCAGGGGAAATCCATTATGGATACCCTCGGCCCTTGGGGGAGCCGAGGGTTATGTCAGACTCCTACTGACTAAAACCCCTGCAGGATGTCTACCTGTCGGACCATTGGGTGGGGAGTCAGAGGAACTGCTCCCGCATTCCCTCCCCAAACCCCCGGCCCCAGGGCTTTTAGGGAGCTTCACGCCTCCGTGTACCGCGCCCTGTTCCACCAAAGGAATTCAGGGCGCGGTCTTCGGCGGGTTTGTCCCGCCGGTTGGCCTTCTGGTGTCACCTAGGAGAGAAGGCACCCATCCTACCTCCTTACCTCCCCACTGCTAATCAGGGAGGGAAGTATTTTGGAGGAGTGGGCCCAGCCCCGACTGGGTGTTCCACTCCCCCCTGTCCCTACCTGTCTGACGCACGGGGAGGACCAGGGGGATCCACTCTGGCTTGGGTCCTTTCGCGGACCCACCCTGTCCGGACTCCCCGGGTCCCCCCGTGTCTGGAGGCGGGCCCGAGGCGGCCGAGGAGGATTTGGCTCCTTGTTGTTCAGAGGTCCCTCGTCTTCCTCGGCCGATGTCATCTCGGGCCTGCTAACTAGACCCCCCCCCGGGGAAACGCCGACCGCCACGCCGCCTAGAGCGACGGGTCTCCGGTCGACGCTCCCACTCGGCGGTCTCCTTCTGGGACAGAACATCCTTGCAGAAGGAGACCGCCGCTTCCAATACCCCCTCGCTCCCGCACATGGCCTGGACCATGCGCGGGAGCGAGATCTCTTCCTACCGACACCCCACCGCCCTGGCCAGGATACGGCGCTCCACTCCCCAGGCCGGACAAGCGGCCAGAATGTGGTGCACCGTATCCATTAGCACGGGGCAATGGTGGCATCGGGTGGTGGGCTCCTTACCGATCCGGTGCAGGTACTTGCCAAAACACCCATGACCCGTCAGCACTGCACCAGATGGAAGGTCATTCCACATCCCCTCCTGCCTGTCATCTGTGGCAGGCAGGGGCGGACAGCCTCGACCGTTATGCGCCCGAACCCCCGTGGGTCCGACAAAACGTCGCTCCACATCTCTAGGTCCGGGCACTGGCCTGGGACTTCAGGCCCCGCAGGTCCCTGGTCGATAGTTCCCCCGCCTCGCGGAGCTCCTTCACCCTCCAATAGAGGATGGATCGCTCCTCAGCGATGAGCTCCACGGGGGAGGGACCCGGCCAGGGTATTCCGATCCTTGATCTATACCGCAGATTTGCAAGTACGTCGGAGCTTGCAAAAGCAAGCGTTAAGTTGCGTTCCTCCTCCAGGACGTAACAATATCTTACGCGGCATTTTTCATAACATTTTTGCCTGTAGATAGCGATACATAGTTTTTGAGCGTGTAAGTTATTCCCATGTTTCTGTTACGATCAATCTCCACACCATCCAGTTTATAACGAATCTCATCAAACATGAATGCGACGGAATTATATGCCAACGTTGCAGTCGCGTTATCGACTGCAACTTGTTTCGTTACCTTCTCCTCGACATAGAAGTAACTCTCGCATGGCAATGTATATAAATCCTGCTGCTGTATAGGTGTTCATATCTCGTCGTTATATCCAAACACGAATGCGACGCAATTATATCCCAACGTTACAGTCGCACCATCGACTGCAACTTGTTTCGTCACCTTGCCCTCGACATAGAGATAACTCTCGCATGGCAATGTGTATAAATCCTGCTGCTGTATGGGTATTCGTATCTCGTCGCTATATCCAAGCGTTGTGTTAGCGTATGGATTGTACGTGGTGTCTCAATCTTGACGATGCGATCGTCCAAGACTGGTTCACTTACAATGTTCAAAATGTCAATCATCTTTCTCAATCGTTTCGTACGATGAATCCCAGAGATTTCAAAAAATTCGACGCGCTGAGTTTCTTTCGAACGAAGGATTTTGTACTGTTAATCGCGTGTCTCGTAAAAAGTATATTTCCAGCTTGTTTCTCCTGTTCGGCTTGATTCACCACAAGCATTTCATGGATTACGTTTATTATCGTCGCCATCGTACGTGCAATCTAATGGTAATCCCTTCTCCTTGAAAATCGAGCGATTACACAGGTCTGCATGATTTTGCGTTTTGAATTTCAATGGTTATTTCCTACGTAATTTTGTCCGCTGAATACGAATCCGGCCTTAAAATTTCTCTATCACGTCAGGTTCTCGAGATAATTATAACTTAAAAATTAAAAAAATTAAAACCAATGAAACGAAAAAAAATATAATACTTTATTGACATGGTAAGAAAAAAATGAAAATAAAAAGATATGATTCGTTGGAAGTTATTTTTATAACATTATATACCAACTAAAACATTATTGTTAACATGGTGAAAATTTTGAGGAAATTATGACAATAGGCTCTTGATTATTCTGAACTACTCGCGTAATTAATGCTATGTCATTGATAAAAGTAGGAACTTCACAGAACTGACGTGAAATTAATGCAGTATTACGTTTGTAACACTATGCTGCAATAATAACTTCATATATCCTGTCCTTCTTATTATAACATATCATTTAAAATGTGTAGAATATTTACATATTTCATTTGTTCTCTTTAATACATACATTTTTTTAACGAAATGGCTTCACGAAAGTGTAAAAACGATGCTGATAAATTTTGCTACATTTCTGGTGAATACGTTCCGCAAAAGCAGAAAGTTCCTATAACTCAAAATATCAAAACATGTTATTTTCAATATTTTAATATTGAAATAAAAAATCTTGATAAACCATGGGTTCCTCATACAATTTGTACAACTTGCTATCAAGGATTGAGATATTGGTTGTAAGGAAAAAGAAGTGGCATGCAATTTGGTATTCCAATGATTTGGCGTGAACCAACTGATCACAACTAGCTGTTACTTCTGCTCATGCCAAATCACGGGCTATAATGCTCGCAATAAGAAAAACATCTTTTATAACAACCACTTTCATGCGCTACAAGACCTGTTTTCATAGACCTGATATTCCTATTCCTTCTCCACCAATGAATACTTCTTTACCATCTTTAGACAACGACAATCCTGTTGATGAGAACACTGTAGATTTTGAAACTTATGAAATCGATCTAGTTGATGACAATAGTCCAAAGCCTTTTCAGTCAGTCTGCTTTAAATGACCTTATAAGAGATTTAGGTCTATCTAAAGAAAGTGCAGAGTTACTGGGGTCCAGATTCAAAGAAAGGCATTTGTTAGAATCAGAAACAACGTTTTCTTGATACAGACATCGTGAAAAAGAATTTATTCCTTTTTTTATGGTAGATTTATTAGTTTTCTGCAATAATGTATCTGACTTGATGCATTTTTTGGGATTAAAGTCTTATAATGCTAATGAATGGAGACATTTCATTAATTCCTCAAGACGAAGCCTAAAAGCTGTTCTCCTTCACAATAGGGAAATATATGTATCAGTACCTATTGGACACTCATTTCATTTAAAAGAAACATATGAAAACTTAAAAACACTGTTGGGATATATTAACTATAAACAACACAATTGGTTCATTTGCGGTGATTTGAAAATTTTATGTATGCTTCCAGGACAACAGCAAGGTTTCACCAAATTCTCATGGTTTCTTTGCGAATGGGATAGTAGAGCCAGAGAACTTCATTGGGCAGAAAAAATGGAAAGTAAGAAAAAGCTTGGAACCTGGCGTGAAAAATGTAATAAACGAAATGTTAGTTGATCCTAATAAAATTTTGTTACCTATGTTGCACATAAAATTGAGTCTAATGAAGCAATTCGTGAAGGCTCTGCATAAGGAAGGAAATTGTTTTAAATACTTCTGTACAAAGTTTCCACATCTCAGTGATGCACAGATTAGGAAAGGCATTTTTATTGGGCCTCAAATTAGATTACTTACTAAAGACAAGAAATTTGAAAAAGCAATGACTTGTTTAGAAGGAGAAGCTTGGGTTTCATTGAAGAAAATGATTCTGGGTTTCTTGGGAAACAAAAAAGATTCTCTATGAAGAATTGGTGAATAACATGCTTGAAAAGTTTATGAAATTAGGATGCAATATGAATCTAAAGATACATTTTTTAGAAAAGCCATCTTGACTACCTCCTCAAATGTAGCTTAGAAAGCGTAAGCGAGGAACAAGGGGAAATTTTTCATCAGGATATTAAAGAGATGGAAAAAAGATATCAAGGTCGATGGGATATTCATATGTTAGCAGATTACTGTTGGAGTATTAAGCGAGACATTCCTGATGTGGTTCATAATAAAAAGTACAAGAAACGCTCTTTTGACTCTATTTCTGGATAAATAAAATCCTTTTTATTAACAGTTTTCGTTTTCATCTTCAGTAATTGGATATCTGGTCTAGCCTTCAGTGGCTGGGTAGCCTTCTAATCTTGCCTTCAGTGGCTGGATCATCTAGCCTTGTCTTCAATGGCTGGGCAGTCTTTCAATCTTGCCTTCAGTGGCTGGATCATCTGGCCTTGTCTTCAGTGGCTGGGCAGCCTAGTGAAAACAAGCATTTTTGGCTATTTAAACCTAATTTTTCGAAAAACCTGACGTGATAAAAAAATTGTAAGGCCGGATTCGCATTCAGCGGACAAAAATATGTACGAAAACAACCATTGAAATTCAAAACGCAAAATCATGCAGACCTGTGTAATCGGTTAATATTGTGAAAAATAGCATTTTTGGCTACTTAACCTAATTATTTCAAAACCTGACGCTGATAGAAAATTCTAAGGCCGGATTCGATTCAGCGGACAACATACCTAGGAAATGACCTTTGANGACCGAAGGTACTACCGCAGTGGATCACGAGTACACCTGTGTCTCCTCACCACGACAAGTGGCACCATGTCGAGGAAGAAAAAGAGGACTCTCTTGTGGTCCCTTCCCCACCCAATGACCAGTAACCTGGCACAACCAACGACCATCCCTTCCGAGTGGGCTCCGATGCTCGACGGTCTTCGCCTGACGGATCAGGTCGCCCGCTCCCCGCGGGTTCCCGTTGTCGACTATCTCCAGCCACCGAACACCAGAGTACTCTCCCACTCAGATGGATAATCCCCGGGTGTGTGCACCTTTGGCGAGCAGACTGACTCATCTGGCATTAGCATTCTCTCCGCACTGCGGCGCTGACGGCCCCAGCCGCCATCGTCACAACCCCAGTCCATTGAGGATGCCGCGCCATCGCCAGCCCCTCTTCCCGGAATCCCTCTTCCTCACACACACATTCATACTGGATGGCTACACCATCCCACGCCCTTGTGGAGCCCACCCCGTCACCCGCGCGGGCACTCCAGATCCCCGCATCGAGCGAGCCCCCCGAGCATCGAAGGACTTTGGCTTGACGGATCAGGGGGTGCACTACAGTGCTTGCTCGCTGTTGCCGACTATCCGCCGTTCCCTGATACCGAAGGTCCTCCTAGTTCCTAAGGGCATTGGCCTAACAGATCAGGAGGTGCGCGACAGCGCTTGCTTCCCGTCGCCGACTATTCGCCACCTCCGGGAACCAGAGGTGCCCGATTTGATGGTGGAGCCTGAAACCCCAGGGCCTGCAGCACACTCCACCGGGTGTTGCCTTTTGATAGCTCTCGTGCAGAGGAATTAAACCTCACGAGTTTTGCCGCGAGGACTTCATACAATCGGCTGCCTCACTAGGCTAACGAGGCCGACACCCCGGATTTGTTCTTCGAGGTTCTTCCTTCTTCCTGTTCGGTGTCTGGGAAACCAGACTTACGAGCTCGAACGCCCGACCGGTTTTGTTAACAAAGTTTTCATCTCCGGTTTGGTCACCCTGAGGCTAACGAGTCCAAACGACCGGTTTTGATCGGAGTTTTCTTCTCCGGTTTGGTTGCCATGCCGCTAACGAGCCCAAACGCCCGGGTTTTTGCATTGGGTTTCTTTCCCCTTATTCGTGTGTCTAGCACCGCCAGACGGGTCCGATCATCCGGGTTTTTGCATTGGGTTTTCCATCCCCTCGTCCGGATGTATGGCACCGCCATACTAACGAGCCCGATCGCCCAGGTTTGGTATGGGGCTTTTCCTCCCCTGGAAGTCAGTGCCCCCGAAGTCAAACTCTTGAACCCTCGCCCGGGTTTGGTATCGGAGTTTCCTCTCCGGAATAGGTCGTCCTAGGGCTAGCGAGCCCACTAGTCCGGGTTTTTCCAATGGGTGTCCTTCCCCTCGTCGGGTTGTCTGGCAGCTTCCCAGACTAACGAGCCCAGTGCCTGGGTTTTTCCAATGGGTTTTCCATCCCCTCGTTCGGTGTCTGACTACAGACTAACGAGCCCGATCGCCCGTATACCCATCCCCTTCCTAGAAGAGGAATGGGACGGTCGCTCTTAGTAACCACTCTCCTAGGTTCACCCTCGACTTGGAATCCTAAGATTCCAAGTCGACCCCATCGCCTAGAATCATTGTGGCCATCAAACTCCTGCTCCACAACAAGGTGGCGACCGCCGCAGAAGGATCATATAGCTTCTCACATTGTCATACAGAAGATGTAACAACTATTCCCGCTTCTTATGCCCCTTTACATACACAAGTTAATATGCGACATCTTCAAGCTCGCCATATATATCACCTACCACAGCTGTAGTAATCAAATGTTCAGCTCTGCAGTATTTGACGGTTCCATCTTCCCATCGTAATCCATGATGATTAGCCGTTAACGAGTAGGCCCTCGATTTGTCTGATCTTGTAAGCAGATGCCATGGCATCGGACTCGATGAAGATGTAGTGTGAAAGAATAGTTCCATTCTTCAGTATTGCCGCTTCTTTTACAATAAATCTCTTTCCAACCATGTACCCTTGTAGATCCACAAAAGTTGGCACATCCATGGTGAAATATTCTTCGACATGTCCGGGAGAGAAATGTTGTTTATAGCACTTTATTGCATGTATTATTCTTTTCTCGTACATACTTTCTGATGTTAGTTAAGTTTGCGCATTATGTTGGTTAGCGGGCTGTATTCAACTACACGATCATGCAGGATGAGACAATATGCGGTAATATTCGACGGTATATTCTCCTTACACTCAAATTCTATGCGCACATCCACGGTGGCACTCTTGACGGACTCATTTTGACGCGAACAATCGATAACCACGAAAGGAACTAGCCGCCGAAGTCGGTAAGTGCTAACCATACCTCAGTATTGTCGCATCCATAATACGATTTACGAAAACGTCTATACATATCGTAAAGCACGGCGTATTTATTTTTTGCAAAGTTCAAATTCATGTCGTCGTACGAATAACCCTCTGAATTCAGATAGAGCTTCGCATTGATCAATTTGCAGTCATCGAAACAAGTTATATTTTCCGACATGACATTCTTTCGGCCAGTCTGCAGCGCAAAGATAACGTATCGAGGTTTCTCCAAATTAGTAGCAGTTTTGACGGTCCACAGGTATTTGGTCGTGCTTTGCAGTAGAGAAAATTCATACAGATCCCACGAACGGAAACTCATACTCAGGTATTGTCCGTTCTCCAAAGTTTTCAGCATGGAAAGTTTATTGATATCATTCAAGATTACGTGAGGCATTCGCCATTGTATCTTGAATAGCTCAATCTTAGGATCCAGCGCTGAAGATCCTAGACTGTTGTTATCGCTGCGAGATCGTAATAGAATCAATTCGTGACGCGCGTTAATCACTATACGCTTGTAGTTTTCATAGAATCCTTGCAACACGCTAAGTGATATACAAAAATTGAAGTACCCGTCCGGTGAAATAGTGTCAGCTGTATTGTTACATTCTGCAGACTTCGCGCATTCTAGACCTCTTTTATAAGCAAGGAAAATTTAATTTATTATTATTATTATTTATTTTGTTATTACACGACGCGATGACTCTAAAATCTTTGAAAATTCCAATCTCCAAATCAACTCCGATCTTGTTCCCATGCGCTCAGTCTACGTTAACAATACCGCGACATCCTACTTAAAAAATATCGATATTTGCTTTTTAAGATAGCTGCCACGTTTTGTAAACTATCTAAATCCTCTTATTGCCACATGCTCCCTATCTCCTAAAAAAGAAGTTTATCTTATGCTCTTGACTCAACCTCTCAAAAACATTCAAAGCAGTCCTATGACCATATTTGGGCATAAAAAATTAGACCCCACTCCGTCAACCGAGCTGACTTTTTGAGAAAAGTCAAAAGTCTCAGCCACTTCTCGCCGAGCCAGCAGCCAAGAAAGAAGCTCCTCTTAAACCACTTAGTGTCCAGTGCATATACCAAGTTACATTTTTCACTCATTCGGTTCTCTATAAATTGGCTCGGTTGACTCACTATCATCACCAACTGTAACCAGTCTTCACACCAACTCCGAAAATACGGACGCCGTCCAGAACTTAAGACTGTCATCATAGTATCTGGACCCAAAGTCGAGGCCGATAACAGGCTATTATCCTGCACCCAAAGGGAACCACCATATGGTAACAGTAAGCCTTTCTTTTTGTTTTTTCATCTATTGCTTTTTTCTCTCACTACCTACTCTCTTTTCTTATCTTTCTTCTCTCTCGTTTTTCTTTCCTTTTTCTCCCTTTCTCTATACCCCTTGGCATGTCTCCTTAATTGTGGAATCCAATTGCAGTGGCTCAATGTTATCAAGTTCAAACGGACCTAACTACCTCGGCAAAATACGAAAACCGCGAAGATTTTGAAGTCGCCTCATTAGAATTTGCATTAAAAGATCGCCCGGACTACATTGTTCGCCATAACGAACTAGAAGTTTCAAGATTTGCACGTTCTCATCTGTTGTTCCTCTCCGATTATCCCCCCGGAACTCTTCCTATATCTTACTCCCTAACATCCCTGAGTCCCACCGACGACCGATCTCCTATAGCTTCTCCTTTACTTTGGAGCCCATCTCCGACACCTTCCCCTCCAACCTCACTTCTACGAGGGAATATGCGAGGCTTCCACGCGGCCTTACTCCGTGGCCTCATTCCCATTTATTCTTCCTCTCCCTCGGAGGCATCCTCACGTCGAACTTCTCCACGCGCTTCCCCGACACCTGATCTTCCCGTATCTGAATATCCCTCGGAATAATTAAAAGTTGCCGCTAGAAGAAAAGTCATGTACCATAATGTCAAATTGGCAATAGTTATCGAGTTATTAATTAAAACATGTGAGCCAATGAGCGCGTAGAGAGCGGAGGGCGACCGCAGTAAGCACATAGACATTTGATACAGGCGGAGTCAGCGAGTGGCGGTAGACGAGCGCGCGCGGTGAGGGGCAACATAAACAACAAGAGGTGAACGCGCGCGACGAGGAGCGAGTGAGCGCAAGCGACAAGAGGCGAGCGAACGCGACGCTGAGCGAGCGAGCTATAAGGAAAAAGCTGTACAGAAAAAGCTCGCTCGCTCCTCGTCGCGCGCGATTGCCACTTGTTGTTTACGTTGCCCCTCGCCGCGCGCGCTTGCCTACCACCACTCACTGACTTCGCCTGTATCAAATGTCTACGTGCTTACTGCGGCCGCCCTCTGCTCTCTACGCGCTCGTTGGCTCACATGTTTTAATTAATAACTCGGTAACTATTGCCAATTTGACATTATGGTACATGACTTTTTTTCTCGGCTACACCCAATCTATCTCCAACTTTCGTCTGCATGTCAGCTATCAAACACCCTGTGTAATTACACAACGTATATATCTTAAAATCGCATTTCATTGCAACTTAAAATTAATACTTATATCAATAAATGCACAATTTGTAATTAATACGCAGCCACTCGTCATATATAATTATTTAACGTAAAAATCCTCCCTTTCCTGAACCGTCGCTCACGGTCCTACCCCAGGTAAAGGGATTCAGTTCCCTGACCTAAATAAAGGACCACCGACGTACGTCCGCGCCAGATAAAGGGATCATTCCGATCCTTGATTCTTTTTCTTTGGTCACGCAGGGGAAATCCATTATGGATACCCTCGGCCCTTGGGGGGGCCGAGGGTTATGTCAGACTCCTACTGACTAAAACCCCTGCAGGATGTCTACCTGTCGGACCATTGGGTGGGGAGTCAGAGGAACTGCTCCCGCATTCCCTCCCCAACCCCCCGGCCCCAGGGCTTTTAGGGAGCTTCACGCCTCCGTGTACCGCGCCCTGTTCCACCAAAGGAATTCAGGGCGCGGTCTTCGGCGGGTTTGTCCCGCCGGTTGGCCTTCTGGTGTCACCTAGGACAGAAGGCACCCATCCTACCTCCTTACCTCCCCACTGCTAATCAGGGAGGGAAGTATTTTGGAGGAGTGGGCCCAGCCCCGACTGGGTATTCCACTCCCCCCTGTCCCTACCTGTCTGACGCACGGGGAGGACCAGGAGGATCCACTCTGGGTTGGGTCCTTTCGCGGACCCACCCTGTCCGGACTCCCCGGGTCCCCCCGTGTCTGGAGGCGGGCCCGAGGCGGCCGAGGAGGATTTGGCTCCTTGTTGTTCAGAGGTCCCTCGTCTTCCTCGGCCGATGTCATCTCGGGCCTGCTAACTAGACCCCCCCCCGGGGAAACGCCGACCGCCACGCCGCCTAGAGCGACGGGTCTCCGGTCGACGCTCCCACTCGGCGGTCTCCTTCTGGGACAGAACGTCCTTGCAGAAGGAGACCGCCGCTTCCAATACCCCCTCGCTCCCGCACATGGCCTGGACCATGCGCGGGAGCGAGATCTCTTCCTACCGACACCCCACCGCCCTGGCCAGGATACGGCGCTCCACTCCCCAGGCCGGACAAGCGGCCAGAATGTGGTGCACCGTATCCATTAGCACGGGGCAATGGTGGCATCGGGTGGTGGGCTCCTTACCGATCCGGTGCAGGTACTTGCCAAAACACCCATGACCCGTCAGCACCTGCACCAGATGGAAGGTCATTCCACATCCCCTCCTGCCTGTCATCTGTGGCAGGCAGGGGCGGACAGCCTCGACCGTTATGCGCCCGAACCCCCGTGGGTCCGACAAAACGTCGCTCCACATCTCTAGGGTCCGGGCACTGGCCTGGGACTTCAGGCCCCGCAGGTCCCTGGTCGATAGTTCCCCCGCCTCGCGGAGCTCCTTCACCCTCCAATAGAGGATGGATCGCTCCTCAGCGATGAGCTCCACGGGGGAGGGACCCGGCCAGGGTATTCCGATTCTTGATCTATACCGCAGATTTGCAAGTACGTCGGAGCTTGCAAAAGCAAGCGTTAAGTTGCGTTCCTCCTCCAGGACGTAACAATATCTTACGCGGCATTTTTCATAACATTTTTGCCTGTAGATAGCGATACATAGTTTTTGAGCGTGTAAGTTATTCCCATGTTTCTGTTACGATCAATCTCCACACCATCCAGTTTATAACGAATCTCATCAAACATGAATGCGACGGAATTATATGCCAACGTTGCAGTCGCGTTATCGACTGCAACTTGTTTCGTTACCTTCTCCTCGACATAGAAGTAACTCTCGCATGGCAATGTATATAAATCCTGCTGCTGTATAGGTGTTCATATCTCGTCGTTATATCCAAACACGAATGCGACGCAATTATATCCCAACGTTACAGTCGCACCATCGACTGCAACTTGTTTCGTCACCTTGCCCTCGACATAGAGATAACTCTCGCATGGCAATGTGTATAAATCCTGCTGCTGTATGGGTATTCGTATCTCGTCGCTATATCCAAGCGTTGTGTTAGCGTATGGATTGTACGTGTGTCTCAATCTTGACGATGCGATCGTCCAAGACTGGTTCACTTACAATGTTCAAAATGTCAATCATCTTTCTCAATCGTTTCGTACGATGAATCCCAGAGATTTCAAAAATTCGACGCGCTGAGTTTCTTTCGAACGAAGGATTTTGTACTGTTAATCGCGTGTCTCGTAAAAAGTATATTTCCAGCTTGTTTCTCCTGTTCGGCTTGATTCACCACAAGCATTTCATGGATTACGTTTATTATCGTCGCCGTCGTACGTGCAATCTAATGGTAATCCCTTCTCCTTGAAAATCGAGCGATTACACAGGTCTGCATGATTTTGCGTTTTGAATTTCAATGGTTATTTCCTACGTAATTTTGTCCGCTGAATACGAATCCGGCCTTAAAATTTCTCTATCACGTCAGGTTCTCGAGATAATTATAACTTAAAAATTAAAAAAATTAAAACCAATGAAACGAAAAAAAATATAATACTTTATTGTACATGGTAAGAAAAAAATGAAAATAAAAAGATATGATTCGTTGGAAGTTATTTTTATAACATTATATACCAACTAAAAACATTATTGTTAACATGGTGAAAATTTTGAGGAAATTATGACAATAGGCTCTTGATTATTCTGAACTACTCGCGTAATTAATGCTATGTCATTGATAAAAGTAGGAACTTCACAGAACTGACGTGAAATTAATGCAGTATTACGTTTGTAACACTATGCTGCAATAATAACTTCATATATCCTGTCCCTTCTTATTATAACATATCATTTAAAATGTGTAGAATATTTACATATTTCATTTGTTCTCTTTAATACATACATTTTTTTAATGAAATGGCTTCACGAAAGTGTAAAAACGATGCTGATAAATTTTGCTACATTTCTGGTGAATACGTTCCGCAAAAGCAGAAAGTTCCTATAACTCAAAATATCAAAACATGTTATTTTCAATATTTTAATATTGAAATAAAAAATCTTGATAAACCATGGGTTCCTCATACAATTTGTACAACTTGCTATCAAGGATTGAGATATTGGTTGTAAGGAAAAAGAAGTGGCATGCAATTTGGTATTCCAATGATTTGGCGTGAACCAACTGATCATAACTAGCTGTTACTTCTGCTCATGCCAAATCACGGGCTATAATGCTCGCAATAAGAAAAACATCTTTTATACAACACTTTCATGCGCTACAAGACCTGTTTCTCATGGACCTAATATTCCTATTCCTTCTCCACCAATGAATACTTCTTTACCATCTTTAGACAACGACAATCCTGTTGATGAGAACACTGTAGATTTTAAAACTTATGAAATCGATCTAGTTGATGACAATAGTCCAAAGCCTTTCAGTCAGTCTGCTTTAAATGACCTTATAAGAGATTTAGGTCTATCTAAAGAAAGTGCAGAGTTACTGGGGTCCAGATTCAAAGAAAGGCATTTGTTAGAATCAGAAACAACGTTTTCTTGATACAGACATCGTGAAAAAGAATTTATTCCTCTTTTTATGGTAGATTTATTAGTTTTCTGCAATAATGTATCTGACTTGATGCATTTTTTGGGTTTAAAGTCTTATAATGCTAATGAATGGAGACATTTCATTAATTCCTCAAGACGAAGCCTAAAAGCTGTTCTCCTTCACAATAGGGAAATATATGTATCAGTACCTATTGGACACTCATTTCATTTAAAAGAAACATATGAAAACTTAAAAACACTGTTGGGATATATTAACTATAAACAACACAATTGGTTCATTTGCGGTGATTTGAAAATTTTATGTATGCTTCCAGGACAACAGCAAGGTTTCACCAAATTCTCATGGTTTCTTTGCGAATGGGATAGTAGAGCCAGAGAACTTCATTGGGCAGAAAAAATGGAAAGTAAGAAAAAGCTTGGAACCTGGCTTGAAAAATGTAATAAACGAAATGTTAGTTGATCCTAATAAAATTTTGTTACCTATGTTGCACATAAAATTGAGTCTAATGAAGCAATTCGTGAAGGCTCTGCATAAGGAAGGAAATTGTTTTAAATACTTCTGTACAAAGTTTCCACATCTCAGTGATGCACAGATTAGGAAAGGCATTTTTATTGGGCCTCAAATTAGATTACTTACTAAAGACAAGAAATTTGAAAAAGCAATGACTTGTTTAGAAGGAGAAGCTTGGGTTTCATTGAAGAAAATGATTCTGGGTTTCTTGGGAAACAAAAAAGATTCTACCTATGAAGAATTGGTGAATAACATGCTTGAAAAGTTTATGAAATTAGGATGCAATATGAATCTAAAGATACATTTTTAGAAAAGCCATCTTGACTACCTCCTCAAATGTAGCTTAGAAAGCGTAAGCGAGGAACAAGGGGAAATTTTTCATCAGGATATTAAAGAGATGGAAAAAAGATATCAAGGTCGATGGGATATTCATATGTTAGCAGATTACTGTTGGAGTATTAAGCGAGACATTCCTGATGTGGTTCATAATAAAAAGTACAAGAAACGCTCTTTTGACTCTATTTCTGGATAAATAAAATCCTTTTTTATTAACAGTTTCGTTTTCATCTTCAGTAATTGGATCATCTGGTCTAGCCTTCAGTGGCTGGGTAGCCTTCTAATCTTGCCTTCAGTGGCTGGATCATCTAGCCTTGTCTTCAATGGCTGGGCAGTCTTTCAATCTTGCCTTCAGTGGCTGGATCATCTGGCCTTGTCTTCAGTGGCTGGGCAGCCTAGTGAAAACAAGCATTTTTTGGCTATTTAAACCTAATTATTTCGAAAACCTGACGTGATAAAAAAATTGTAAGGCCGGATTCGCATTCAGCGGACAAAAATATGTACGAAACAACCATTGAAATTCAAAACGCAAAATCATGCAGACCTGTGTAATCGGTTGAATATTGTGAAAAATAGCATTTTTTGGCTACTTAAACCTAATTATTTCGAAAACCTGACGTGATAGAAAATTCTAAGGCCGGATTCGTATTCAGCGGACAACATTACCTAGGAAATGACCTTTGAAATCCAAAACGCATAAAGTTTTTGAAATTTTGCAGGCCTGTGTTATCCTTCTTGATTAACAACACGCACCATTAAATCTGTAATGGCTCCGTGCGATGATTGGAAGGTAAATGACATGTGTCGGGGTTTCCGATATCTTATATCCTGGTGGCACCTTAGGCGAGAATTCATGTATTGTATGTACACGCATACTGTTACTGTATGCACCACTGACAACGCTGCGCTCTATACGAATGCTATTCACGTTGATAATTTTAATCGGTGCATCCGATTCGTACCATCGGTGCGGGTCTAATATACGACTAGATGAGAATCCCAAACGTGAGCCAATGTTGTTTGGTTTGTTAAAATTTATTCTATTTATAAACACATTTTATTTCACTCCTCATCGTATTATTATTGGCACGAATTATTAGAGGATATTCATTCTCGTCATATCTATATGGATTATTTTTGGAACGCACTGCTTTTGGAAAATGTGAAATTGCATGTTTTAGATATTCGTATATGGCGCGCAATTCATACGATCCTTCAGGAATCGTAACTTCTTCAAGGTTAACACCATAGTAAAATTTATTATTTGACGAATTTAAGTTTGGTAATTTACATTGTATGCTTCGAAATCCGTTAAACCGAGCCGGTAATCACCATCGCTCAAATCTATAGTGGAAAAGTAGCTCACCGTAAGGGTGCTATTGTTGCCAGTCAACGTAAGTGTTAGCGACATGTTTGCAAACTGCCGAACGAATATTGACTGCTATTAGTGGAATGTCATCATCATTATATTGATCCCTCACTGTTTGGAGAAACTGTAAGCACAATTGTCCGCAAATGCTCTGGCTGTAATGTTGATAAGACGTACGATTGTACACAATTTTCACTACGTCCCTCTCAAGGTATCGAATCAATTCCTTGGGTGGTCGAAGATTAACAAACCTATCAAAATATACTGCGCGATTTCCCCTTTTCGCATGCATCACCTAATGAGTACTTGGCTCATCTGTGTTGTCTAAATTCACAATACCACTCTCGTTTTGACGTACTTCATCTATCGGTAAGGCGTCACGCATGAAAACACTTCGGAAGAAAGATATACGCATACGCCTCGCTAGTCTTTCCAACTGTACATTAGTCATTGCACCCATGGGTAATTTTAGCGTCTCTGACGTTTTTTTTTTCCTGCAGCGCCTTGCCCGCGCTTGTACGGAGCAAGATAGATTCCGCGACCTTTCATGGCGCTACCTTTCATAACGCGATGATGATGTTTTAATTCTTCCAGCTGACGTTGCGCGGCTTTGCCGTCATTCACCGCTTTTGCGACGTCAGCCGCTCCACCGACTAGTGAGCCGAGAACTTCCTGTAATGGTAGAATTGGTAAAATACCATCCCGTTTTGCTATTGGAAATGCTCGTTTTCGGATTCCTTTCTTGGACGACTTCTTTTTCTTCATGCCCATGCCCATGCCGATTTTCGTTTTGGCTTTCATAGAAGCCCAAACTCTTGTAGCAGCAGCTCTCTCGCCTAGAGTTGAATCTTTCGAAGTTATGTGTTTCCGCGCTTTCACAGCGAGAATCTCATCCGCCACGTGTCGATCAGTGAGATTATTGTTGCGCGAATAGGCTATATCGTGCTCACGACACGCCACGTTCAATGAATTAATGCCTTGATCGCCTCTGGTCAATCATTTTGCCAAGCGAGTTCCTGGACCACAAAATTGATATCCGGGAATGTGTAGTTCGATAGAAAGCATATTTATCGCGCAATTCAACAGACCGCTGTCGACTTTGACTTTTGTCGACGACTACAGTCCTTGATTAGCGGTGCCGGATCGTCGATATGCGTTCGTTGCCACGGACGATTGTAATGTTCCAACCACCGACGATATTGCTGAACCTCTGGATCGACTCCTAAATGTTCAGTCCAGCAAATCGTCAATATACTTTGCAAATTCTTGTAACAGAACAATTTTCGATATGTATTTCAGTTGTTCAGAGGTTAGCTCTCGAATATCATGAGTATCTGTCAGCAGGAGCAACATTTTTTAAACTGGGTGTTTCCAAGATCGACGCGCTTATATATACAGGGTGCACGATTTATCTGAAGACATTGAAATATTTCGAGAACTATGCATTGGATAAAGAAAAGTGGTTAATGAAAGTTGTTAGTCTCGAAGGGGGACATCCAATGATATCAAACTCGACCTCCCACCCCACCCCCTGGGGGTGGGGGTTGGGGCAACTTTGAAATCTTAAATGGAAACCCCCATTTTTATTGCAGATACGGATTCTACGCCACAAAATACGTAAATTTTGTCCGAAACTTTTTTTTTATTCGTGATAGATGGCACTGTAATCGCAAAAAATTATATTTTCCGCAATTCTCCAGAAATGATCATTGGATTGAGAAATAAAAAATACCTGTTCAATATTTTTAAAGAACATAATAAAAGTTATTCCCCCCCATCCTCTCGGGGTAGGGTGGGTGATAACGTTCAAATCTGAAATGGGAACCCGAATCGAAGAGGGAACTGCTCGACGCGCCACTGTGGGTGTATGGCGAACTACGGCTTATAAAAAATTGTTTCAATGAAAAAAATTGTTTCAATAAAAATTTCACGTACAATCTAATTCTGCAATGAAAAATGTGGGAAAAATAGAACGCAATTAATGCTTGAGCAAGAGGAGTGCAGGCATGGAAACATGCTTCCGAACACCATACGTGGCATCATATGCGGTCCTTCGAATTGCGGCAAGACGAACGTTCTCATCAGCTTGTTGGAGAGCCCGCACGGTCTACGTTTCGAGAACTTGTACGTGCACTCGAAATCGTTGCACAACCTAAGTATCGCTACTTGGAAAATCTGCTGACCTATAGATGAAATTGGATACTTTACATTTTCCAATAACAGCGATGTGATTCCAACGACTGAAGCGTTCAAAAATTCCATTTTTATCTTCGATGATGTTGCATGTGACAAACAAGATACGATAAGAGAATACTTTGCAATGGGTCGTCATTCGAACGTTGACTGTTTCTATCTCCGTCTGACGTATGAAAAAATATCCAAGCATCTTATACAGGACAATGCAAATCTTCTGATTCTCTTTAAACAGGATGGTACCAACTTGAAACATGTGTACAACGATTATGTGAACACTGACATGTCATATGAGGATTTCAGTGCATTGTGTTGCAAATGTTGGAAGGATAAATATGTTTTTACAGTGATTGATAAGGACAATGACCAACGGACGATATAGGAAAGGATTTAATGACTTTGCCGTGCTGTGAGATGCACAATCGTCATTGTAACCTCAACGTGGTAACATCTTCAACGTCCACGAGACAAACATATAATGTCAACATATCATAAATCAAATATAATGATGAATAGCAGCGTGAAGATCAAGGATCGTGAAAAGGTAGCGAAAGAGATTGCGAAAATGAGCGAATCGATCTGCAAAAAGTATCGCGCTTCGAAAACCGATAGAATGGTGGAAAATGCTGCATTGGAGAGACACTTTAAACCTATTATTGAACCTGCAGGAACATTGAACTTGCAGGAAGCAGCGTTAATGTGGAACGTAATGTTGATGTTTAAACTGAGCCAATATCAATGAATACAAGCGTCGAAACAAAGAGTATAATATTAAAACCCGAAAAAAAGATAAAGCGTAAGGCAAAACTTTCACCAGTCGCATTGACTACACCGAAACAGAAACTATTAAACGATCCTCTGATAGTTCCTACATCAGCGGCAGCTCTACAATATGAGGAACTTCATATCACATGAATCTTCACCGATTGACAATCTACCCATTGATGACGATGATGAGAACGTTTTCGAAACCCCCGATGAACCGGTAGTGGCATCCATTAGACGTCAGTTGCGAACGTTTAACGGACAATAAATTTTACATGATCATTTTGGCCCGTTGAGTCAAAAATATATGGGAGCTGTGCTAAGTAGTGAAAAAGATAACACCATAGATTATGTTTACGGCGTACGGCTTAGTAACGATGGAGCGATGCTCGATGATGAACGTATCGATGTAGACATTGATGATAATATTGGGTATGGGAAGAAGTTTGTGGCGTTTTTTTAGTAAAATTTAACTGGTCTTCTTATAGTGTGAAAATAAATTTACTTAACCAAATATGCTCCATTATTATCGACAATGTTTCGCCATTTTTCGGGTAGAGCCATGATGCCATCGGTGAAGAACTTCTGTGGTTTCTGGTTGAAAAACTGAGTCAAGTGGTTTTCACAGGCTTCTTTTGAAACCAGCTTAATTCCAATGAAATAGTTCTGCAGAGATCGGAACAAGTGATTGTCAGAGGGTGCTATGTCTGGGCTATACGGTGGATGCATCAAAACATCCCAACCAAGCTCTCGCAATTTTTGACAGGTCATCAAAGAAGTGTGTGGTCGGGCGTTGTCATGATGGAAGACAACACCTTTCCTATTATTCAATTCGGGCCGTTTTCTTTCAATTGCCTGGCGTAATCTCTCTAGTTGTCCACAGTAGAGTTGAGAATCAATCGTCTGACCAACTGGAAGTAGCTCATGGTGGACGATTCCCTTCCAGTCCCACCACAAACACAGCATCACCTTTCTCGGCGTCAATCCTGGCTTCGCGAATGCTTGTGACGGCTCACCATCCCTTATTCACGATCTTTTACGCTTCCGATTGTCGTACGTGATCCATTTTTCATCACCGGTTATGACACGTTTCAGAAATGGCTCGATTTCATTGCGTTTCAGCAGCGCATCGCAGATGTTAATTCGGTCTATCATGTTTTTCACGCTCAACTCATGAGTAACCCATACATCGAGCTTCTTTTTGTAGCCAGCTTTGTGCAAATGGTTCAAAATAGTTTTGTGGTCAATGCCTAGCTTCATACCAATTCGACACTGCTGATATGCTTATCTTGCTGGACTTTTTCAAGAATTTCATCAGCTTTTTCAGTGATTGGATGACCAGAGCGTGACTCATCTTTCACATCAAAATTACCAGAACGAAAGTGAGCGAACCATTTCCGCGCAGCACATTTTGATAAAGTACCTTCACCGTACACAGCACACATTTTTTCACAAGCCTGCGCTGCGTTCTTCCCTTTGTCGTAATAATATTGCAAAATAAAGCGCAATTTTTCATTACCTTTCTCCATTTTCAAACGCAAACAACTTTCCAACCACTGCACCAATTTCGATGTTTATACACTCAAAGTAACATTCGAAGTGTCACCTTTCCAACGAGCGTTTAATGGTGTCGCTGCAATCTGTATTTCCTGAGTTATTTGCAATTGACGCCATCTATCGGGAAAAACGCCACGGACTTTTTCCCAGACCCAATATAATCATAGATGAAATAGGATACATTGGAACATGCGGTCTTTATGAGCTAATATTCAAAAGAATTCCCGACGATTCTGTGTACACCGAAGCTGATATGCAAAAAGTATGCTATTGGCGACGAATACTCACAGACGCGGGTACCTCCTGCAAAATCCTATACTCGGTAACAAGGGACACAAATATGAACATATAATCGCGCCCCTAGTATCACATGCGTCGAGCAATAAAGTAGGAGGAAAAGTTTTATACGCATCGCAAGCTATAATGACCTTAAATGACAGCAACATCGATTACGTACTTTGGGATGATCCCAACGAGCTGGTCGATCGTCTGCGATTGCTTGACGCTTCGCGCCAAGCTGGCAACAACTCGCACAAGCACGAAATTTTATGATTATCGAAGAACTCCGAGAAGCTGGTCTCATTATAAATTAAGCAACGTGGCATTGACACGAGTCTGTTAGTCGGTACAACTTGCTTTGAAATGTCGATGAATAAGTTTCGCGTGTCGCGAGAGAGCAATGGTGCGAAAACTGATCGAGCGCATCAATGGAATGAACACGTTGAAAATTACATACACGAAAATGTCCTTTGTTTAAACGCTGCCAAAGTTTTTGACGTAAAGTCGCGCAAGATAAAACATGTAGCGCAACCTAAATTCAATAGTGACGTTACAACCAAACGACACGTGGAAGAATGTGTTGCAGGTGTGAGAAATCATTTGAACAACGTCGTAACCAAACGATACGTACATGAAAATGCCCTTTGTCTAACCGCCGATGATAAAGGTTTTGACGCAACGCTGCACGCGATATCATGTACCGTGGCCGAAAACCTTCATTGAGGTTGCGCATATAAATTATGTGGATGAGTATAACGTCTATAGAACTTCTACTGCATGAGAATAACGTTGAGAAGAAGCAGTATATAGTTGAGAATATAAATTCTATAAAGCTTCTGCATGTGAGTAACGTTAAGACGAAGCAGTATGTAGATGAGAATGTTAAAAAATTGAAGGATTAGCCGGAAGACTACCGGAACAAAAACATACAGAGCATAAATAGCATTCATGAGAACATAGAACGAATTTTAGACTGGACAGGTTCAGAGATAAAGAAATCGCGAAAGATATAAAAGTAGAATACAGTATTACAGTTAAATTGACATATAGTATCGACATAAGCAGAAAATGGATGATCATGAGCTGCAATGGTGAAGCAATCGTCAAAATTTAACAAGAAGAAAAGTCCAGGGAAGCAACTCATCGATACTATTTTAGTTGTTCCTGCCGGTGTAAAGCGACAAAGCCTCACGCATGATGGGAAAACGACTCGACGAGTAACGAGGAAAAATGATGAGAAGAAACATTCCGAAAAATATTGGATGAGTGCAAAAGTTCGTGCGGAGTTTCAATAGATGGAGTTATAAGCGTCGTAAAGTGTTGTCATTAATACTTCCATCTACATATTATATAACGTTGGAGAGGTGACGTCTTCAGCTGTTATTAAAAAGAAATCATTTGTTTTCATACAAACTGCTTCGAGAAATATCACTTTAAAAATGAGTATCGATAAGGTGCATTTACGGCATGTTATGCTTTACGAGTTTCGGAAGGGAATAAACGTTGCCGCAGCCGTAAAAAACATTCAGGATGTTTATCAGGATGAAGCACCACCTAAACGAACTGTGGAAAAATGGTTTGCTAAATTTCGGCGCGGAGAATTTAACCTTGAAGACGAGCCACGCTCTGGTCGACCTTCTGACATTGATGACGATGTTTTGCGTACTTTAGTGCTCAATAATCCGCGAATTTCAACAGAAGAAGTTGCTACAGCACTAAACGTTGACCGATCAACCGCTTTTCGGCGTTTAAAAAAGATGGGATTCGATTTGAAGCTCGATATATGGGTGCCCCATTTGCTGACCGAGAAGAACAAAATCAAGCGAATTTCTGCAGCCGTTTCTTTACTCGGGCGGCTCAATAACGAGTCGTTTTTGGATCGACTAGTGACGGGCGATGAGAAATGGGTCCTCTACAACAATGTTCAGCGCAAACGGACATGGAAACAATCAGGTGAGCATGGTGACGCAATACCAAAGGCCAGTTTGCACCCGATGAAGGTGATGCTCTCTGTTTGGTGGGATTGCAAGGGCATAATCTATTTCGAGCTTCTCCCCACTGGCGAAACGATTGATTCGGACAAGTACTGTCGCCAATTAACCAATCTGAATCGAGAAATAAAAGAGAAACGTCCGATTTTGTCAAATCGCAAGGGAGTCATCTTTCATCACGACAACGCCAGACCACACGTTTCGAAAAAGACGCTGCGCAAACTGAAGAGCCTGAAATGGGATGTCTTAACGCATCCACCGTATTCTCCTGATATCGCACCATCTGACTATCACTTGTTCCGGTCATTGCAAAATTATTTAAATGGAAAAAACTTTGACTCTTTGGAGGCCTTAAAATACGGCGTCTCTTCGTTCTTCGAATCTAAACCGCGCAGTTTTTATGATCGAGGCATCCGTATGCTGCCAAAACGTTGGGAAAAGATTATAGAAAACGATGGAGAATATATCATTGATTGAATAAAGATTTTTGTTTGCCTAATCACTGTGTGACTTTTACTCACAAACTCCGCACGAACTTTTGCACTCACCCAATAACAACTAGTGAAAGAATTACACGCTCCAGCGAGACGAAATTTTTCTCGTAGACGCATCATAGTGCGTGGATACGGTAATCTTTGGAACGCCGATGTGGTGGAAATGCGTCCTTATTCGCGATTCAATGGAGGCCACCACTACATACTCACCATTATCGATGTACTGAGCAAGCATGGGCTGTACCGTTAAAGAGCAAAAGCGGAAAGGAGGTAAGGTAAAGATAGAGTCCCTATAAGGAGCCTGGCCAAGTACGTTGTGTACTTTTCATTGGTCGAAACAAAGTTTGTAAAAACATGGCGGCACCAATAAAAAGTGTTGCGGGAAGCAGGATAAGTATGAAACTGAAGGAAATAAGATACTTGCGCCAAATATGTATTTCTCGATTTCATACAATATAAAATTCAACAAAACAAAACAAAACACATACATTGTACATAAACATATTAACAGTTTATATCATTAAGTAACAACAGAATGCATAGCCATTGTTTTACTGTTATATGTTGGTTTTACCAGTCGGTCTTTTAGACACGCAATTTTCATCCGAAATGCAATAAAGCGTTTCATAATTTTCACATTTAATTTATGACAATTTTTCAGGCTTACACAAGAAATATGTTTCATTTTTTCCATAAAAAAGGTAATTAAATTACATTTAGAATTGCTTACATAAGAAAGATATTGTCTAATTATAAATTCCATGTCCATAAAATATTCAAAAACATCTTGGGTTACAAAAAATAATGTGTTATTCCGGTAACATTTGAGATGAACAAAGTTTGCATATTTAACATTTGCGTTATATTTAGTTGAACCTGCCGAATTTAAACAAGTTGTGCATATTGCACTTTTGCCTTTAGCAATACTATGAACTATATATCCAGCTACATTATACAATACGTTTAACTCTATGTTATTAAAATAGATATTGTTTGCAATACTGTCAACAGAGATAGTCGGGAACTGTTCCACCTTTTCTGTTTTCGGTTTATTGAAGAAATTGCATAGAAATTCTCTGTCATCTTGGTCATAACTTGAATATTTGGATGGCCTAATATAGCGAGATATGCAAAGTTCTTTCAAGTCTTGCTTAAATTGTACAGTATTGGGTATTTCATGTTTTGCTCTTATTACAGAAAATAAATTTTCTACACAATCCTGTGTAAACCGGCTTGTTAAAACATACATATAACTTTTAACATTAATCAGATATTTTGTTAACTCAATAGCAGATTTAGTAGTCATCATGATACCACATTGAACGGGTTTAAATTTGTGAGTGTGACCTATTCCAATATTTTTGAAAAGTTCTATAACTGATTCAAGAAACTCAATACTTTGATTATATGTATTTTCACTCTTTTCATTACCTGGCGTTATACCCAATGCTACTCGTCGAGACAGTGACGTTACGAGTGTAAACCATTTGGAAACAACTTCTATAAATGATGCAGTCGTCTTATATTCTATTTTATATAGTTCTTCAGCTAGAAAAGTTAGTGCACTACTAACATTTGTACTCATGACATTTTTCGCCTTACTAACTTTCATTTTGTTAAATTTACCCAGAGTAATATCATTGTGTTGAAGTTTAGGAGTTAGTTTAAGACATAAATTTTCTTGTATTGCAACTAATTCGCTCAAATGCTTACATTCTATTGTAGAAGACGATAATTTATGTGCATGGACAAATGTCTGTGGTAATTCTATTATTTTATTATTTTCTAGACACGATCTAAAATTTTTTTAAGAGATGTGGTGCATCAGCGAAAAAATACAAGTTTCGTTGGTTGTCTATAGGATGAGGTATGGAATTTTTAATTACAGACAACTTTCCACTTGAAATGTCAAATGCTTTCCACATAGCTTGATTCACTGATCCCATGTCGGAAGTTATACTATGGACATATATACCAATGAATTCAGCTTTTCTAATAACTGTTTCGACTATAGGTTTTAAATTAGCACCATTAAATCTATTAGGTGTATAATAGTATGCAACAACTTGCTTCCATCGAGAAAAAATACCAGCAAGCATAATAACTAACGCATGCGATGCTTTTTGTATTTGTCCTGTAAGAAGAAGATTATTATGCAAATTCAAAATACAATTGTGCATTTTTTATATGTCTACAAAGAAAAAGGAACTGAGAATTGCATATGGATTTCTAAGAAAGAAAGGTACCAGAACTCACAAGGGACATTCGACAACGCGGAAATTCAAAAAAATCTGAAACTCTGCATAATTGTAGAGCAGATATACCTAATAACAAAACAATTTTTCGTTGGTGCCCAAAAACGGTTTTAAGGGTGGAAACAACCCCTTGAACAAAGTTGATTTTTGTCTTTCTAAGCGAATATTATCGAAACTATTAAAGATATGAAAAAATGTTTTAGACAAAAGTTTTATGGTTTTAAAAGTACTTTATTATGCTATATTTAGATTTTTTAAAAATGTAAAATTGTGTATAAAATACCCCCCCTCCTTCTCTTTTTTCAAATTGTTAAAATCAATTGTCTAACCAAAATAAAGCTTATTTTATGACAAATTCAACCATATATAATAACATTATGTTTGGAAAAGGCAATATTGAAAAAAAAATTAAAAATGCTCTTATATATATGCTACGCGTACCAAACTTATGGGTTCGCTGCTTGACGATGGCATTTCTTTCTCCCTCATAATTACTGACTGTAAAAGGTAAGGAAGGAATAAAAACAGGTAATCTAAGAAAAGAATAAAGTTGATGTTAAGAAGTAAGTTGAAGAAGAACAGCATGATAAGGAGGACGCAGAGAGAGTGTATATAACCCTAATATAGATAATCTTTTAAATTCAATTGTAAAGAACAAATAAGGAAATGAATGATATGAAGAAAAAAGGAGAACACACACGGATTTAATAATGAAAAATATAATTTATAAATTTATTCAGTGTACATTTGTGTGTATGTGTTTTGCTTCATTCAGTATATAGGTTTTATTAATTAAGTAGTCGATATAGATATTCGAGTGAAAGATATCTTATATTTTGGTATGGATTATAATATATACAAATTTTACAGGAATTGAGGACAGTAAAATATTATTTATTCTATATAATTATTACAATAATGATATTGCTCAAAGAAATGTTCAAAACAAAAATATTGCTTGCACCATGCACAACGTATAAAAGCCATTTTACACAAATGCTACATTTTGGTATACGTTTTTCTTCTTTAAAATAACAATAATCGATTGGATTATGAAATTTTTCAGGCCGTGTTGATAAATAACCACTTTTATACCAGCTATATCTAAATAAATTTCGAAATCTTGGAGAAGACAGTTGATTGTGTGTTAAAGATTGCAATTTTATTATGTTATTACGTAAATGTAAATTTATGTCATAATTATTTATAATAACACTATCAGAAAAGCTTCGAACAAAATTTTTCCAGATTCTGAAACCAAAAACATCTAATGGCTGTATAAAAGCAGTTGTTTTTTTGGTATTGTTAGAATATTTACATGTTTGTCTTTTGGTACAAGTTCTTCCAATTGGTTCGGGCAATGTCCTGTCCATGAATCAAACAGTAGTATACTTTTCTCTCCAGTGTTTGGTAGATACACTTCTTGGAACCAATTTTTGAAATGTTCAGTTGTCAATTTCCCTGATTTTGAAGCCGCAATGTAAATATTCACTGGTCTAAAAAGAGTTTGTTCTACTTGTGGTCCAAAAACACCAGTAGATTCTTTTAATACTATATACAAAGGCGAAAGGAGATGTCCATCTGCAGATATAATAGGCATAATGGTGTAGTTATGAGTCATAGCAGATAAAGATTGGATAGTAGCTCCAACTGTCTTCACTCCTACATTAGCTAATGTTCTTCCTGCATGTATTTCTAAATTAAAGCCACTTTCGTCCGCATTATAAGTTGATTCAGCACCGATTACATTAATATGTGGCTTTACTGTATTTACAAATTCCTCAGCGTTTTGACGTATAGTTAGATCAGTTAAATGAGAAGACCGCGTTTTAAATACAGTTATTTTACGTGATGTAATACGATGTGCCTTTTTAAAATTCCATATCCACCAATTTCCTGCTTTAAATGAAGAAAAATCCACTTGTTCCTTTGCTTCTAGTGCCCATTTTCGCAGATTTATATCATGAATAATAAGTCCTCTATTAACAGCTTCTTGGAATTTTATAAGAACGTATTCAGCAATAACTACAAGTTTGTCTGTATTTGAACCCCCACGCATTACATGTTCTTGCCATCTGTGCAATTGTTGAATAGATTTTACCTAGAAGAAAACAAATCTCAATATTAAACAATTCGAATTCAAAAATAAAAGAAGTTATATACGAATTAAATGTTCACGAAACATCAAATTGTAAAACTTAAAATAAAAAACAACGCGACTCTAACTATATAATTTACAGCTTTGGTCATAAGTATAAAGCATCTCTAACTCATTGTATTTTCCTAGAAATCAATGCATATACTCATAGTAAATATATAATCTCTTTACAATAAATATTATATTAATATTTTATAATATAATGTGTATATTATATTTATGTATATTATATTTATATTATAATTTATATTATATTAATATTATATTATATTACAATAAATATTGTAAAATAAATATTATTTTCCACATATTCTTATATTATATTTTTTTATTATATTATTTTTCCATATACTCGTATACTATATTATGTTCTCCATATATTCATATAGTATGTTTTTGTTACACAATTTAAATAAATTTTTTGGGATGCTTTATACTTATAGTCAAAGCTGTATGTACAATGACCGACAATGATGCGTTCCGCGAGAGGGGAAATAGAGTTCTCTCTGTCGCGGAACGAATCACTGCCGGTCACTGTACACCGTAAAAGCCTCAAGTATTTTACTATATATTATTCTTCTTATTTTTTAATTAAACTTTACTTTTCTAAAACGATGTTGTACAGAAGTAAGAGATAAATGTCCTTTCTTTCCACTCTTCCAAAATTCGATTGCCTTTTTCTTATAATTTAAGTTTACATTTCCACCTTCATCATCCACAGTGCAAACTTCATTTCCATAATTATCTTCTTCAGCATCAATATCGTACACATCTACAAATTGTACGTCATGCGGTTCTGATGGATCGTCAAAATCAAGTCCCCACTCATGTTCGATCGTAATATCGTGATGCATAGCACTCTTTATTAAATCAGTAATTGTATCATGGAGTTCCACCTCTTGATGATTAACAGGAGTTATTGCAATATTTGTGAAATGAAATGTCGCAATTAACAAATTAATAACATTAGCTGGATTTATTACTGACATTATGATACAAATCTTAAGGATATTTTAATTAAACATTTCTCACAGCAATAATAATATACGTACTGCTTCAATAACTGCTTCAATAACACTGAAATGTATTCCAAAATGGACAGCTTTTATATGCAAATGAATGAAGATAACATATGTCAATATAATGAACCTTGATTGCACTGTACTTGATAAAGAGTGCTATTTTGGTCGCACAGTCATAAAACTTGTGACAAGTGTTTTGCATGTTGCCATGATGTACATACACGTGCGCACGTGCAAAAACACACATACACACACACACATATTTATTTATATTTACGCGTGTCGTTTAAATTAATGAAAAAGGTAGCCGCAATGTTGGCAAAATAAACGTCTATTACGTGAAATTTTATAATTTATAACATTTTTAAATATTAGTGACTGTATCCTTATCATGCTATTTTTCTCCTACTTACTTCTTAACATCAACTTTATTGCTTTTTTAGATTTTCTATTTTCTTCCTTCCTTATCTTTTACAGTTTGCAATTATGAGGAAGATTTGAGGAAGAAAGAAATGCCATCGTCAAGTAGCGAATCCTTAAGTTTGGTACGCGTAGCATACATATAAGAGCATGTTTAATTTTTTTTTCAATATTGCCTTTTCCAAACATAATGTTATTATATATGGTTGAATTTGTCATAAAATAAGCTTTATTTTGGTTGGACAATTGATTTTAACAATTTGAAAAAAGAGAAGGAGGGGGGTATTTTATACACAATTTTACATTTTAAAAAAATCTAAATATAGCATAATAAAGTACTTTTAAAACCATAAAACTTTTGTCTAAAACATTTTTTCATATCTTTAATAGTTTCGATAATATTCGCTTAAAAAGACAAAAATCAACTTTGTTCAAGGGGTTATTTCCAACCCAAAAACCGTTTTTGGGCACTAACGAAAAATTGTTTTGTTATTAAGTATATCTGCTCTACAATTATGCAGAGTTTCAGATTTTTTTGAATTTCCGCGTTGCCGAATGTCCCTTGTCAGTCATACTAGCATCGCCAATATGTGAAAGAGTGGAAGGATCAAACTGTTTTCCAGGTACTAAACTCATTTCATCAATAGCAATCATAGCGTCTTTTTCTCGATCATCTTTGAATAGAGATATTTGCTTCTTTAAAATATCAAATACGTCCTCTAATATTCCTTCTTCAAAATTAACTCCTTCTTTCTTCCTTCGTAAAGTTCGCTCTGATGGCAAAGGGTGCTGTTGAGCTAATAATGCCTTATACCCATTGCTGCCACACGAAAACTTTAGTTATAATGTCTTAAGAATTGTATTATTAGACCATTTTGAGGCACGTGAATGTTTACCAAGAAGAAGCTGTATTTGATCGTCGTTAAACATTCGTTTTAATTTTGTCTTTAGATTATCTTGAGCAAGTTTCTTTTTTTCATCTGTTAATCGTCTCACATGTCTTTTTAACAGTTGCCTTGATTTTTCCAGCCTATTAATAATTATGTTTGCCTGCTCTAATTTCGATGTAGCCTCTTTTGCTGTCAATTCAGCATCTTGAAGTCTTTATTACAAAATATCAAACTCACTTTTTGTATATGTTGCGGGTGGCACTGATACATCTTCAAATGATTGATCTGCTGGAGTGACACATGTTATAGGGTTATCTTCAGATGAGTTTGATACTTGCATAGGAAGATCTGAGCTGGTCGAGTTATAAACCGCGTCACATTCATTATCTATCTTCGGAGATGCCCTGGCATTTGCAACATGTGTATCTACCTTCAAGTAGAAATTTCATTAGTGATTTATACAAGTAAATATTTGATTTTAAGATAATAGGCGATACAAAATATACTTACATTGCACGCAGGTATATTATTAAAAATTGTTGGCACCGCGTTGTACTTCAGTTTGCGCTTCCCATCCATGCGAGGTTTTTCCCACATGTCATCAGCAAAATGTGCCTATACATAAATGGAACAAGAATTATTTGTTTCTAATAGGAATATTTTATAACAAATAGTATTTTCTCATAAGAAATAAGATAACTTACCTCACATATAAACCATTTTTTCGCACAATTCCAATCTTGTTTGCCGATATTTGCAATCCATATTGCTCTTCTGCTAGGTTCTGCGGGAAGGGAGTACATAGAAAAACCTTTCTGATAATAATTTTTACATTCTGGGACGCAACAGGATGGCATGTTGAAATCTGCAAATTCATATTTTATAGTATTATTTAACAAGATTCTTTTTCAGAGGTCCTGCTAAAATGTTAGGTTACAATGACCATTGTTTTAACCACTTTATTTTCTATATTTATATTTTTTACTATTATTTTGCTTTATTTTTAAATTATTGAATAATTGTACTTTATTGCTTACTTGCTTACTTTTAGTATCAATTTGCTGGCAAACAACGTACTGCACCACGATACACATAAACAGCACATATTTACACCACCGTCGCCATGTTTTTACAAAACTAGACTCATTGGCCAGACTCTACTACATGGGCTGAAAAGTCTTTGGCTTAACAATGAAAAAACGATTTTTTTAATGAAAAAAGTGTTTTATTCCTCGACATAATCTCCATTTAGAGTAATGCACTTAGTGTAACGGTCCGCTAACATTTCGATGCCGGTCTTATAGTGCTCGGTGTCAAGTCCCTCAAAATAGGCATTTGTTTCCAACTTGACCTCCTCATTCGAGTAAAATCTTTTACCAGCGAGCCACTGCTTCAGTCGGGGAAAAAGGAAATAGTCGCTGGGGGCCAGGTCTGGAGAATACGGAGGATGCGAGATGCAATTCATAGCGCAATTTCTTTAATTTATCGGTCATATCGCGAGCCGAGTGAGCTAGAGCATTGTCTTGGTGAAACAAAATTTTTTTCTTTGCCAAATGTGGCCGTTTGACCTTGACCTCGTCGTCCAATCGATCCAGTAATGTACAGTAATATTCTTTATTGATAGTTTTACCATGTTCAAGATAATCAATGAATATTATGTTATGCGCATCCCAAAAAATACTGGCCAAAACTTTGCCGGCTGATTGTTGTGTCTTCGGGCGCTTCGGACGGCTTTCACCAGGCAATAACCACTCCGCTGACTGCCGATTGGACTCCGGTGTGTAGTGATGGATCCATGTTTCATCTATTGTGACAAATCGACGCAAAAACTCCTTCTTATTGCGGTTAAACAGGGCCAGATTTTGCTTTGAAAGTCGAACACGTTCCGCTTTTTGCTCAATTGTCAAAAAACGCGGCACCCAACGCGCGCAAAGCTTTTTCATGTGTAAATATTCATGAATGATATGACCAACGCGTTCCTTTGAGATGCCTATGATGTTAACTAGCTCACTCAATTTCATTTTGCGGTCATTCAACACGATTTCACTGATTTTCTGGATGTTTTCTGGAGTAACTGCCTCATTTGGCCTTCCTGAATGTGGTGCATCATTTGTGCTCGTACGGTTACGACGAAACTCAGCAAACCAATATTTGATGGTTGAATTCGGTGGGGCAGATGTGCCGTAATATTTATCAAGCCTTTGCTTCAACAGTGTTTTTTCCCATCAGGAAGTAACGTTTAATCAAAACACGAAATTCACTTTTTTCCATAGTAAAGATAAATTCAGAGGTAACGTCACTTCGAAAGCTATAACTTGTACACGAGTCAACGAAATATCATGAAATTTTTACAGCATCTAAGTTAAGGTTGGTACTCTATAGGAAATATAAGGATTTTTAGTTTGTGGCGCCATCTATATGTCAGGCCAAATACTTTTCAGCCCATGTAGTACCTTATAGGGACTCTAGTATATACCTCAGATATCCAATTTTATTACAGGCGAGGTATTAAGTTCCTGTATAAGATAATGTCTCTTGATAAATATTGGAAACGTGTTAATATATTATAAGCGTATAAATTATTATATATACAGAGTGATTCAGACCACTCGTATAGCCCTTTTATTTCGGAAACAGAACATTTTAGAGATAAGTATTTCAGACAAAAGTTGTAGGGCTTCAAAGGATCTATTTACTGACGTTATGAATTTAACCTTGGTCTTAAATGGATATCCTAATTTTTTATTATATCGTCTTTTTCTTAATTAAAGCAATTAATTTGAACAACTTTGTCTGAAACATTTTTTAATTTTATTTAAGGAAAATTTAATAACTTTTCAATATTTAACTCACGATATCTCGCTAACTATTTGTCAGAAGAAAAAGTACTAGAATTTTTTGCTCTATTTAATCTCAAGAATATATTGTTACAATAGCGCTTGATTTTGTTTGCTGATTTTTTGAAATTTCAAAATCATCAAATGAACCAAATTCATGGCGCTATTGGAACAATATATTCTTGAGACTAAATAGAGGAAAAAAATCTAGTACCATTTTTTCTTCTGACAAATAATTAGCGAAATATCGTGAGTTAAATATTGAAAAAGTTATTCAGTTTTCCTTAAATATGTCACAAAATATTAGTTAAATAAAATATTGTTTCAGACAAAAGTTGTTTAAATTAATTGGAAAAGACGTTGTAATAAAAAATTCGGGTATCCATTTATATTATAATGTACTTAACATAACTTTTTACAAGTAAAAATGATATAAAAATTTAACACGTATATTAGTAGTGTCCAATACTTCATTTATCATTACTTATTACAACACTGAGTTATATGATTGTTTTACTTGTTATTATAATGTACTTAACATAACTTTTTACAAGTAAAAATGATTACATGTAAAATTTATTATAATAACCTTTTTAAACAAAAAGGTAAAAAAGACGCCAAGTACAAGCGCAACACGTATTGTGCTATTTTTAGAAATTTCAAATTCAAATTATTTTTTTTTAAATATGTATGTGTACATAACATAAGTTTTTAAAAGTAAAACTTATACTAAAAAAGTGATACATTAAAACAGTAACGCTAACTGAGAAATCGTATACTTAATATTTTTAGAAATCTCAAATTCAAATTATTTCCTTTTTTTAAGATATATATTATGTACATAATAAGTTTTTACAAATGATATCATGTTACAACAATTTTACACGTTTATTAGTAGTGTCCAATATTTAATTTATCATTATTTATTATAACACTGAGTTATATGATTGTTTTACTTGTTATTATAATGTACTTAACATTACTTTCTACAAGTAAAAATGATATCGTGTTATAAAATTTTAACACGTTTATTAATAGTGTTCAATATTTAAGAAAGATATCTTTTTAAAGGTTATTATTACAAATTCAAATTATTTTTTTTAAGTATATATGTGTACATAACATAAGTTTTTACAAGTAAAACTTATACAAAATAAGTGATATATTAAAACAGTAACGCCAACTGAGAAATTATATACCCAATGAGCAAAATGAGTGCAAATTGAGCGCAAATTGGCAGCAAATTCGATCAAAACTTGATGCCAAAACCATATGCAACTGTGTCCTTTTTAGGATTGTGTTTTGACGTCAAGGCTTGATGCGGGGCAACTTGCAGTAAATTTGCAGCAAAAACCGCGCAAGTTTTGGAGCGCATAACTTAGCATCAAATAGGCATCAAACACCGAGCAACACTTGCGCACAAGACACGAGAGCAAATTGGCAGCAAATCCGCAGCAAGCCTTGCACTCAATCAGCTGATCAAGATGGCGGCGATGTGCGTTGGGTTTTAAATGGTTCCTAACCTGCATATTACTAAATTTTAATTGCAATTTTGCATTTGAAAAGGAAAAGTGTATACAGAAATAAATATTTGACAAAACAGACTGTGTAATTTATTATATAAACATATATACATATAACATCAAGAATTATCGCTATATACATATATGCGCGATATTAAAAGAAATTAAAAACGTATTGAGAGCATGAAGTACGCCCTGATCAGCAATGCCAAATTCCACCGGTGTACTCTGTGAGCAGCGGCGAGTTCTCGTGGTATAGGCAGCATGGGATCGACGTTCAACGAGACATTATTCACCTTCTTCTCGACCTGGTTCTCCATTTGCCCTCTACAAACAGCAAAAATATTTAGCCAAGAGAAGTGATTATTCATTGTATTTCATTAGTAATAATATTGCTTATCATTAGCAGAAACATATATTCTAACAACTTTTTTTTTTTTAACGAAGTATGGAAATCCTCATGGACACCCAAGGTTATGCAGAGCCTGGATGTGTCGGATTCGTACCGGCTAAAACCACACTCCGGTGCAATTAGGCCATTGTGGAAGATCCCGGAATTGTCAAGAAGAGACACATCGAGATCGTCCACAGCCCGTATAATTACTGAGAAAAAAAGGCTACAAACTGCATTCTGTATTGGCCAGCTTGCTGCGGGAGCTTCTAGGATGAAGAGAGGCGTCTCGCGAGGATGATGCGCGCAAGAGTTTCGGTGAGTGCAGATGCACTTCCGGATCCTCCCCCACATCATCCGAAACCAAAAAGAACCTATGAAAAAAATATGGGCATTAGTTAATTAGCTAGTACTCAGAAAATAAAAACAAAGGAAGTAACCTGTGCAACAACAGAAAATAAAATAAAAATACAATGGTAAAATAAAATATTGCACAGAAAATTGAGTACCTACATAAAAACATTAGTAGTAATATGAAAATAAAATAAAGACACTTATCAAAATATCTTCAATTCGCCTACGCACGCGTTCAGAGTCGGGCCGCTTCTCCTCTATTTCCTGGCTTCTATCTGGGCTTCACTTTCATACTAGACAAAACAGATTAGGAAACATTAGAAACAAGTTGATGCATATTGCCAGCAAACACTATGTTTATATGTAACGTACATGTTAGTTGTAATTTTCTATTCAACAATGTAACTATTATATAAGACACGTGTTATATAACAGTTACATTGTAGAGTAGAAAATTACAACTAACATGTACGTTATATGTAACATTGTTTGCCGCATAGTTGCTACAATGGAAACTTTCAACTTACATTTTATATTCTTAGGTGCTCGGTTCCTCCATGTTGTCCTCTTCCTCTTCCTCATCGTTCCACAAGTTATCCTCCGCCCTCTTCCTTGCGGCTGTTGGACGTGGACCACGCATCGTTGGCGTGTCTCTCCTTCGTTATCCGAAGAGCCTCCCTCATTTGCTTCTGGAACTCGGATCTCAGGGGCCTGTCAAAATGACGATTCCTACAAATTGCATCTAGAAAACAGGCGCAAAGCGTATGGAAAATAAGTATACCATTACAGTAAGTTGTTTTTCACAAACTGAATGAAATATGGTATCATTAATAGATAAAAATTCTTTACCATATATGGCTCGTGCCAATCGAGTGTCATATAATGCTCGGCGTCTTTCTCGCGGCCGAACCACGTAAACGTGTTATTAGGGCGTCGGACACTGCTTCCTTGAGACACAACTGTGTAGCTTCCTTGAGGTTGAAGCCACCAACGTAATGTAAATAAGTTACCTGGAAAAAGTGACATTTTAATATAATGTAACCAATTCCTTCTTACAGCAATTCTGCTGCGAAAAGTTGTAATCTTACTTACCGCTTCCGAATAACGTTATTCATCCTCGTTTTCAAAAGCATCCATTTCTTCCATTGTTGTAATGGGTAGTCTATGCGGCTTTGCTGGTGCACAATGGCGCTCTTGGACACATTTGAGAATTTTCTGCTGTGTTGTTTCAATTCTCCTGCAAGCAACAATATGAAAAATTGTCAGAATATTTAACATTACGCATTATACAATATATGCAATACGTACTTCATTATCGCTTCTATGTTGCTAATTTTTCTTCCACTGCGCTTATTCGTTCCTCTAGCTTGCTACAATTATACATAAATATTAATGAGTACATCCTATCTACACTGGTAAATTTTCTGCCATTCATTTAGATCAATGAGAGAAGATTCCTATTTGTATTATACCTTGTATTGGTACTTTCCTTTTGCACGATACTTTCCTTCTGCACGGCGGCGGTCCTCTGTGTATAATTCGTTTCTAGTCCTTGATGTTCACGTTGTTGTTGGGTTTTTTCTCCTTGGATGATATTCTGTAACTCACATAAAGTGTTATTAGTATAATATGGTATATCACATTCTAAACGTTGTGTAAAACTTTGTGCCCTACTGAGTGGTTGTAGGTATGGAGGATATTCTAAATGTGTGTATGTCTGTGCATGTGTTGTATATTCTGAATGTGATTGTGTATGTGCAGAATAATGTAAATTTGTATGTCTATGCGTATGTGAGGTGTTATTGTTTTGTGCTTGTGTCTGTGTGTGTGAGATATATGTGCCAGAGTCTGTGTTAGTAAATGTTTGTGTTGATGTAGGGTGTTGTAGGGAGTTAGAAAGTACTAATTTTCTTTTTCAATAATCCTGCTGATGTCATTGATGTCATCCTCCACTGTTCCTGGTGTGCATGATGTCGCTGTCCTCCCTTTTCGCTTTGGTGGTTCCTCTTCAGATGATGTAGTTAGATACCGTGCTGGTTTGGTGACGTGCCGCTTCTGTCGATCCATCTGTGTATGTAAATATATCAATTATGACATATTTTGTATACTATGCAAACATATTAACATGCTCTAACACTTAACATTAGACAATGTAATCTCTATACTTTATTCTCTAAAGCAGATATGTGTTTGAGTGTGTGTGCCATGTTGTAAAGAAACAGTCAAATGTCTATCTTATTCTACAGTTATTATCTAGAAGTTATCTAGAAGTCACTAAAAATTTCACATAAACAGTTTATCATATACAACACATTTCTAAATATATTAATATATTCATGAGTCAATTTGGTATATTGTCACATTAATATGTTGTTCCTGATTTAATATTACTCATAACGATTGTACTAGTTTGCTGAGAAGACTTATTAATAAAAATATTCTGGGGTACTTCTTAACTTATGTGTATACACACACACATACACAAAACATATGCATTTGTTTCATTAATATTTATTTCCAAGCGCAGGTGCCACATGTGCTTTATTCGTAACTGTAGAACAAGATAGATATATGATTGTCTCTTTGCGAGATGGCACACAATCACATACATTTATGTTTCTGAGAATAAAGTATAGAGATTTGGGTAGCGATCATGAATTTTTTCCTAAAGCATGAACTTGGAGAAAGTGATAAGTTGTACATTAACTTTCTTAGACAGCACAGAATACTAAAAGATATCTTAAAGATGTGCAAAAGACATAAACAAAAGATATAATGTGTTTTGCATGTCTTTAAGATATTTAGTTCATAATTTGTATTGTCTAATCATTATGATGTAACCAAGCGAAACGTAGAAATATCAACTTTTCCTTAACTTTTCACGTGAATTTTTCAAGCATCAAGCTCGATCGCGAAAATCGTGCATAGTTGATAAAAACTTAACATTTTGCCTTAGGTCACGCTTTAGGAAAAGATTCATAATCGCTACCTATATTGCGTTAACGTTAAGTGTGACTAACAGTAAAGTAATTAAGTAAACAGTAAAGTAAGTAAGAGAAATTCGCGTGAAATCAGTATGTGAAATTCACGTTTAATTGATATAGGTCACGTTAAATCTATGCAGATTCACCGTGGGATTCATGTATTTTCCGTCCGAATATTATTAATATGTGCGTACCTGTATCCCGTATAATAGACTTCGATTAAAATGGGAAGAAATCGTCGTATCAACGTAAACAGTAATTCTTCTTTACACACTCTTAACGTGCTCGGCTTCACTGTATTCACTCCCTAACTGTCAAACTTGGAATGATTGTAACGTTCAACATGTAACACGTGGGTTACTCAATATCCAATTAGGAGTGTTGCAAGATGGCGTAACCAATCAAAAATCTCTCCGTTCCTCCAAACTACACGACTGGTGATGCCGTGTTCAAGTACTACCACATTATGGCCGTATCACACTAGCGACTCGCGGCTGTGACTGCGATTGCGATTTCTTGTTTTCCAATCACACTTGCGATTGGCGATCGCAGCTGCGGCTAAATATTGTTAACATACCGTCACACGTACAATCCCAGAGAAGGGTTTACATTCTACGAGACCTATTAAATAATAGTCTATCTCCTTATTAAATTGTTTTGACATTAAGAAAATATATATGACATATAAAATAACACTGGATATAACCTTATTCTAATAATCACCGACTTCTACATACTGTTGCGCCCGTGCTTTTGCGAAAGTATCGAGGTGTGTTCACATTGCTATGATCGAGAGTCCCTAGCAACGAAAAATAACAATAGCAGACAGAGAGTTCTTGGGAAGCTGTCAAGATAGACAGACGCGAGATTTATCATTCGGAGAATTATTTATGCGAGAGTCTGTATAAAGCTGTAAATAGTAAAGCTTCCTTTCTTTTACACAAGTATTCTTATTTCCTCGAGTGCATGGTGTGAGTGTTGCTAGTTAAAGAGTGAGCGCAACAATTTGGGGGCTCGTCCGGGATAAAAGTGAATCGTTTAACATCCGACGTAAAAGAGAGAAAGGAGAGGATGACGCATTCGCCGAGGGTAATCCGAAGCCAGCTTCGATGGTGGCGTCAAGCTTGATAACGGCGGAAATGGATCAGAGAGTTGAGACGGATGCGGAGGCTGTTCGGCGGCTTCGGCAGGAAATGCAGCAGCTTGGTGAGGAGCGTGAACGGCAGGAACTCCTTGAATTGCGGCGTTGGCAAAGGACAGAGGAGCAGGGACAAGGAGAATCCGGCGGAAGGCAGAGCATGAAAATTCAGAGAATTAGAAAGCTAATTTTGTATTTTCATCCAAACTCATAAATATATAAGTTTATGTTAGAAAAGATACACACTCTCCTTTCGCTTTTTTTTAGGAAAGGATGTCACTGTTGGACGAATTAGTTGCAGAGGACTAGATAGAATGATTAAAGAAGACCACCTCGCTCACGGTTTTTGACCGTGGTTTTCCCGTGAGTTAATAGGCAAATACTGAGGTGGGGACCTGGGGTGTTCTCTTAAGAGAACGACGGGTCCACGGATGCTACCCCCCCTTGTCCGAAGACGAACGGCGTTCAACAGGCATCGTGAACATGGAAAAAACGTCAATCCTTCGATTTTCAAGAAAATGACTGATGGAACCTTGAAGGACGGTGTCTGTAGAGCCTGAAGCAGCAGCCAAGGCTAGGACAAGAAAACGTCTTGGTGTTCTGGAACAGCATTTTAGAAGATATTGAAGTACTGACTTCCCGCCTTCCCTTAATTGTCGGGATGACAATTTTAAAGAGGGGGGTAGTGTTGCGCCCGTGCTTTTGCGAAGTATCGAGGTATGTTCACATTGCTATGATCGAGAGTCCCTAGCAACGAAAATAACAACAGCAAACAGAGAGTTCTTGGGAAGCTGTCAAGATAGACAGACGCGAGATTTATTATTCGGAGAATTATTTATGCGAGAGTCTGTACAAAGCTATAAATAGTAAATCTTCCTTTCTTTTACACAAGTATTTTATTTCCTCGAATGCGTGGTGTGAGTGTTGCTAGTTGAAGAGTGAGCGCAACAATACTATTAAATAAGTGTGATAATGATGAGCGCGCGTCACGTGATTATACGGAGTTCTGTGATTGGTTGTGACTGCGGCTGTGGCTCGAAAGTCGCGAGTCGCAGCCGCGAATCGCTGCTTTCTGATTGGTCGAGGAAGAGTCGCAATCGCTTTCGCAGCTGCAGTCGCAGTCGCGAGTCGCTAGTGTGATACGCACTTTACACTCCCTCCACTTCAGGCGGTTTTCGCAGGAAATCAGCAGTATTGTTTGTGTACAGAAGCCCGTAGCAGGTTTTGTGTTCGATTGTGAGCTGCTTCAAGTACTCTGTGCTTATTTGCCTCGTGTTATCTGGAAGAAAAGAAAGAGAAGAAGAAAAGGGTGAATAGAGAGAGAGAACCATCACATTGTAAAATTGCTGCTTTTTTGGACTTTACATTTGGCTCCTACCTACTGCAACTAGGTTACGTAAATATGGAACATTTAAAAATATCCACTTCACGTAAAACGCTCCATAAGTTATCCATGAGACAGCGAAATAGGGTCATTTGTGACATGAGGCTTAGTTGCGCATGAAAAATTATCCTGCAACACGCATATGCAATGCCCGTGTACACTGTAATACTACATTACAACAGATACCGGGTTCATCTGTTGCAGAAAATACGTCTTCAAATAACTTTCATTTCGTTGCTAACGACATCAATACAATTAGTATGGACGTTGAGGATGATGATAGGGAATCTTGTTCTTCTTCAACTTCTTCTGATGTTTTGTACATCCTCTTCATTTCTTACCAATTTGTCTGAACCATCTTTCAGTGACAATCTGGCATCTTCTTTTGTTCAGAATAATTTAACGCACTCAAGGCAATAGCATATTATCTGTTTTAAGATCACA
Source organism: Harpegnathos saltator (assembly GCF_003227715.2). Taxonomy (NCBI): domain Eukaryota; kingdom Metazoa; phylum Arthropoda; class Insecta; order Hymenoptera; family Formicidae; genus Harpegnathos; species Harpegnathos saltator. The sequence continues at coordinate 2,938 of NW_020230645.1, read as the reverse complement.
CACTTGCTTTAGTAATTTGCCTAAAGATGTTAGAACTCTTCTAGACACACCACGGATCGTGTCATTATATCCAAAGTTGAACCAGGAGAATACATTCATTTTGATCTGGAGGTAGGCATTGTTGAAAGTCTCTCAAATTCTTCTTGTCATTCCATTAGTTCAGAATTAGAAATTGATACCAATGGATACCGATGGATGTAGTTTAGATAAATCATCTACCATTCAAATCTGGCCGATTCATGTAGATTAGTAAACATGCGAAATATCAAACCAATTGTTGTAGGAATTTATAAAGGTGCACACAAACCTAATGATCCTGTAGCTTTTTGAAAAATTAATTGCAGATGTTATAGCACTTATATCCAAGGGAGGTGTTTATTTTGTGGCAGCCTTTACCAATAAAATTAAGGTCTTTCATAGTTGACGCACCTGCTCGAGCCTTCATTTTAAATAATCGTGGTCATGTCTTTTCGTCCTTGTTCAAGTGCAAAATTTGTGGCATACTGAGCGATGGTCGTCACGTCTTCCATGGTATCAATCATCCTCTCGTACCGACGAAGAGTATAAATTGCATCTTGATGAGGATCATCATAAAGAGGGTACAAGCCCGTTATCTATGTTGCCGATAGGAATAGTTTCTCAAGTGCCTTTTGAGTACATGCATTTAGTATGTTTGGGCGTAATGAAAAAAATATTGTCCGCATAGGTACATGGCAAATATTCATGTTAGCTAAACTTCCGGCAGTAGCAATTTCCACAATTAGCGCTCGTTTACATAATTTTACAACAATATTGTCCAACAGATTTTGCAAACGTCCTAGATCTTTAGATTCGTATTCTAAATATAAAGCAACTGAATTTCGTCAATTTCTTCTGTATACAGGGCTGTCGTCATGTATGATATTTTAGATGAACAATTATACAAGCACTTCTTGCTTTTACTCTGCTATAAGGGTCTTACTTTTCAAATGTCACTCGCAAAAGCATCTTACATTCGCGGGAACTTGCATTGCAAAAGTTTGTACTTCGTGCTACTACTCTGTATGGTTCAAATTTTAATAGTTACAATGTTCACGGTTTGCTTCATCTGACAAACGACGTTAGGCGTCTTGGTAGTTTAGAATTCTTTCCGCATTTCCGTACGAAAACAATATGTCAATTTCAGAAAAGTTGTAGAAAACCAGGCTTACCTTTGCAACAATTTGCTAATAGAATGACGGAAATACGACATCACGGAAGAAATGATACTGTCGATATTAATTCATTCATTCATGTTTCAATGCCATATAAGAGCAGCAAAAATAGTAATTCATATAATAAAATTCAATGGAATGGAATATGCCTAAATACCCGCATGCGAGACAATTGTTGTATTCTAATAATGGGTCGGTTTGTCTTGTCTTCTATATTATTACAGACAACAATTCTTATTGTTTGTCTGTAACAATTTTTTTTAGAAGTGGAGAATTTTTATAATGTTGGTCTGCCCTCTTCGGCTTTTCATGTCTACAAATGTGGCAACATTTGTAGCGACATTGTTGTTATTGAAATCAAAACAAGTTTATGCCAAGGGCTACAGGATGCCTTTATCTGAAAAGCAGCAGCTGACAACGACAGTGATGAAGAAGACCTCATAGGAAAAATATATTGTTACCGGATTAATTCATATGGAATAGACGTAAGTAGTAACACAAATAAATTATCTTTATATACGTCGATTGTGTGTTTGCTGGGATAAAATGCATCCTTATGTTTCTAATCTGTTTTTGTCTAGTATGAGGATGGAGCCCAGATAAGCCGAAAAAATAGAAGAAGAAGAAACGGAGACACGACTCTGACGCATACAAATTGAGAATATTTTGATAAGTATCCTTATTTTATTTTCATATTACTACTAATGTTTTTATGTAGGTACTCAATTTTCTGTGCAATATTTTATTTTACTATTGTATTTTATTTTATATTTGTTGCACAGGTTACTTCTTTTTTTTTATTTTCTGAGTACTAGCTCTAGATTAATTAACTAATGCCCATATTTTTTTCTTAGGTTTTTTTTTTTGGTTTCGGATGGTCTAGGGAAGGACCCGGAAGTGTATCTGCATCATCGAAACTCGTGCGCCTGTTTTCCAGATGCAATTTGGTAGGAATCGTCATTTTGACAGGCCCCTGAGATCCGAGTTCCAGAAGCAAATGAGGGAGGCTCTTCGATAACGAAGGAGAGACATCGCCAACGAATGCGTGGTCCACGTCCAACAGCCGCAAGAGAGAGGGCGGAGGATAACTTGTGGAACGATGAGGAAGAGGAAAGGACAACATGGAGGAACCGAGCACCTAAGATATAAAATGTAAGTTGAAAGTTTCCATTGTAGCAACTATGCGGCAAACAATGTTACATATAACGTACATGTTAGTTGTAATTTTCTACTCTACAATGTAACTGTTATATAACACGTGTCTTATATAATAGTTACATTGTTGAATAGAAAATTACAACTAACATGTACGTTACATATAACATAGTGTTTGCTGGCAATATGCATCAACTTGTTTCTAATGTTTCCTAATCTGTTTTGTCTAGTATGAAGTGAAGCCAGATAGAAGCCAGGAAATAGAGGAGAAGCGGCCCGACTCTGAACGCGTGCGTAGGCCGAATTGAAGATATTTTGATAAGTGTCTTTATTTTATTTTCATATTACACTAATGTTTTTATGTAGGTACTCAATTTTCTGTGCATATTTTATTTACCATTGTATTTTATTTTATTTTCGTTGTTGCACAGGTTACTTCCTTTGTTTTATTTTCTGAGTACTAGCTAATTAACTAATGCCCATATTTTTTTCATAGGTTCTTTTGGTTTCGGATGATGTGGGGGAGGATCCGGAAGTGCATCTGCACCACCGAAACATCTTGCGCGCATCATCCTCGCGAGACGCCTCTC